>NC_135867.1:9305191-9322691 GCF_031162955.1 Sander vitreus
CAAGCTTATCTGTCCTCTCTGAAAATTGAGAGAGAGCGGAGCTCTGCCACAAACACACACACACACACACACCGTCAAACTACGTCGGCTCTGCAGTTTTGTTGAAGTCACAGTGAGTCACGGAAATGCCGATAAAGTGGTTTCAAGTGTGGTTACAGATTTTTAAAACTTCACGCAGACAGCGTTTGCTGCGATATGATATTAATGGCGAGGCGAAAGCGGTCGCGGTGCTGTTGACGTTACACTTCCTAAGCAGGCACAACAGTGGTTTCTGTGCCCTGGTGACTGACTGACAGGCTGAGGTTGTAAGGCTAAAAAAGAATATACAAATACAAGAATAAAAGTTCTTGTCGCAACCCGACCCCGGATAAGCGGATGACGATGGATCGATGGAAGAATAAAAGTTACAGTGAGTAAGAAATGAATAATTATTCAATTTAATAGGTTGTAGGGACGGGTTTGGGAGGAGGAGGATTTTTTTTAATTAATAAAATAACATAATGTTCTAAGTACATAGGATAAATAGGTTTGACAATAATTTTTACAACTGAAATAATTGTTTTGTAATTATAGAGGGAAAGTACCAAAAAAAAGGTACCGTTGGGTAACGGAACCGAATTTCAGGTATCGGTACCAATATTGGTTCAGTAGTAACCTAAACAATGCATGTTTAATTTTAAGTTGAATTCATTGTAATTGTAGACTAGAGCTGGTATATAAATATATATATATATATATATATATATATATATATATATATATATATATATATATATATATATAGTTTGTTTTTCATGACGATGGTGCTGTCAGTTAACCTTCTATGTTGCATCTTCAAACGTGACACTGAATTTGAAACAGCACATTGTAATTTCTGCATCTATTATCAAAGTATTTATTAGTAATACAGTGGAAATTAGTGGAAATGTGAATATTTGGTTAGCATGTTGATTTACGGGGTGTGCCCCTAAATTTTCTGGTTGTGCCCCTAAAACTTTCAGTTGGGGGCCACTGTGCTCCTAGTGAAAAAAGTTAGTCTGGAGCCCTGTATTGGCCGATCAATTAGATACAATCACATATTCTCAGTAGATACCTTTTTAACAAGAAGGTCAAAGTGGTATTCTTTACCTCCCAATTGCCAGAACAAAAGATAAAATAATTGCAGAGTTGCTATTTCCAGAGTTGGAAGATCTTGCCTACAGCACTATAAGAGTTTTGGTTGTCTGATGAGCTGTACAATTCCTGGATGTATTACTGTTATTAAAGACAGTGCTATTTTTGGTTTGAACAAACTGTCTGTCGTCCATGCTTGACATTTGCCAACCACTTTACTATGACATGGTTTTTGAACATCTATACCCACAAACAAACTGCATCCTGTCGTGCTAAACTGTGATGCTGACTAATCGTCATGTGTGCTTGCAGTTCTGCCATCAAGGTGTAAAGTACTTTTGGCAAATCGGACATGGCTTCAGATAAAAACAAAACTAGTAGGGTTGGGGGGGGGGTGGGAAATTGAAAATATTATCGTATCGTGATTTTTTTTGCGACATTTTTTAAAAATCGTTTCTTGTCCCCTAGAATAATTTTTTGCAGAAAATGCTGAAATTTCATGTTATGTACTTCTTTACGAATGTAATAAATGTCAGACTGACATGGGATGTGCATTCTTTTTAGAAAACAATTCGTTTTTAGAAATGTCTCATGATATATTGTCTCTAGAAGTGTATTATTCAACTTTTGTTTTTGTTAAAAGGAAAAGAAAATCGCAATACTTCTAGAATTGCAATAAATAGAAATCGCAATACAAAATCGTTACCCATGTATCGTGAAAGAATTGAATCGAGACAAGAGCATATCGTCCCAGCCCTAAGAACTAGGGTTGGGTACCTTTCGCATCTGAACCAATACCACTGACTTGGTGTGTGTAGCTCTCTCTCTCTCTCTCTCTCTCTCCATTTCTCCCTCTGCCATCTCTTTTGATTACTTCCTCACAGCCATATCTTAGGCGTTAGCCCCCTATACCTTACTAGAATCGTCTTAACTATGGGAGCATCTCCCATGCTTTCTGTGTTGCAACCACTCTCTCTCTCTATTAGTCTATAACACTGTTTCTGTCTCCTATCACTTCTGTTACAACTTGGGTTTTTTTTAATCAACCAACAAAAAATGTATCACCCTTCCATCTCATCTCCTACAGGCCTTTTCTGCACATATTTGCTTCTGCTGTCTTAATATCCCCACACCCAACCATTCCTTTCATTTCCTCCCACTGCACTGATTACATGTTTGTCTAGCAAGTCGGTTTTCAGCTGTCTCATGTGGTTTGCCACTGAAGGTATGCCACTGTGACAGGAAGTGTCATCATCTCAGTTTCATATCAACAGCTGCCTTACCCATAGGTCTTCTGACAAGGCGAGAAACAAACACAACACGCCAACCATATGCTGAGAAATTCTTAAAGCAGAAACTCTCACCAGGGGTTATTTCTCTTCTAAAACACCATGCCTAGGTTATCCACCTTAACAAATTTGCAGGGCGAAATCCTAGCAAAGCAATAAAGCCCAGCATGACCAATTCTTAAACATGTCACACAAAAAAAAAAAACCATGAATTTATACTTTTAATCCTGGCACAGTCACACTTGATCCAATTAATGCCAAGGTACACAAGCAAAAACAAATTAGGTTCATCAAAATGTCAAAGTGAGTCCTCAAGAAGACCCTGGCAAAAGTGCTGAAATCTCTGGCTTCCAATGAATAAATCTCTCAATAAATATGAATACACTAAAATTATTTAAGAACACAAGTAGCCTGAACTTAAGTAAATATTGTGAGGATGACATCTAGTTCATCACATACTTGACACAGCCAGTGGCTACAGCGAGCCTGGCTGAAAATAAATAAATAGCTGGAATGTACTGTATCTGTTACCATGTCTTCATTTCCATCTACTTCTGGGGTAGACAGGCCATACTGTGTGTATCAGTGAAATAAAAATGCAGTGGGAGGGTATTTGAGGTATCCTGTGTAAACAACACAATGATGCCTTAGGCAACATTGGAGACAGTTGAGGTAATGCCAACAAGAGAAAGACCTGAAGCAGGAGACAGACAGGCTGACTTGTAGTGCTGAAGATATTTTTTTAGTTTTAAACAAACGCACTGAGCAACTGTATGTGTGCACACATTGTACATAAACAGGCATGTCCAGCTACAAACATACACAGTGAGGCCTGCAAAGACTCTCACACACGCACGCACGCATCTTTGTGTTGTTTCCCACAGTACTTTGACCTACATCGTCTTCACCAACACCTGAGAGAAACGGATCAAACCAACAGGCTTTAATTTGATAATCTAACCTCAGAGTAGGTATTTTCCTGTTTGACTTCTTTTTTTAAAAAATACATTTTTGGTACGGTAAACTGCTATAGAAAATATGGATGGATGGCCAAGGGCCATGGATTTGGCAACATCTCCCTGACACAGCCTTCCAATTCCTTATGACTCAGGCACAGTGAAATGACGATAAAATAGAGAAAGTCTGACAAAACCAAATTGTGTCATATATTAACAACGATGAATCATCTTCTTTTTACAGTTTTCTTGTGTGTGAAAGCTGTTCTTCAAACTGTACAAGAATAAATGGGAGCCAAAGGCCTCTAAAGAGAGGAAAACAACAAACGTAGACATCTCTGTGCTGACGGTGTGCAGATGGAACCAGGAATTGGTTAATGAAGACGGCAAAAGAACACACCAGTATTATCCTTAACTTTAATTTGTTGAGCTGCGTCAGCATTGAGCAAACCACCCTCTTTGGTAACTTCTGCTAAAACACACACAGACTCTTTTGAAACATGTCTCTTTGTATACACGCCAAGAATACAGCATCATCGACCACACACTGGTATGCATCTCCTCCTCTGTTCTGTTCATAGCGGCTCCACTGCTTGCTTAGAAAGCAAGAAGTTACCACTTAAGTCTGCGTTTCTCTTTCTCTTCCTCACTTGCACCTTCCCTAGGGAGCCTGTGGCTTTGTGATGGTTGGAATTCCCATAAATGTCTCACATGTACTGGGCGCAGCTAAAACTACCGTTAATCACCCGGCGTGATTTGTTGTCTGTTACCACCAGGGCGTCTGGATGGTACCGACAAAGGTAGGCAGAGAGGGAAGAGCTGGGTGGAAAACTCACGAAACTGGGAAAGGTCGACAGGGCATAAAACCTGCGGTAGGAGAGATTACCCACCGAGCCAAACATCTGCACAGGAGACAGACCAACCTACAGCACGTCTTAAACTTTCAAAACCAAGAAATTTAGCTCAACCAAAACCACTTTCAATGAAAGACGAGTTGTCAGTTATCTGGCGAGAGCACTGCGCTTTCCTACGCTGTGACAAGAGTGTGTGAATGAAACATTAAGTTGTTAAATTTCACTAATTTAATGGCCGGTCGTGTTATTTTGACGTAGGTCAACCGGAAGAAAAAGCTAGTTGCGTGTTGAAAGTGCGCCACCTACTTTACCGGAGGTAGAGTTACTCCTGTCATTCTTCCCTGCTCATGTATACGGGAAGAACTGGCATAACCCGGTTATTCCCTTAACCTGGGTAACTGCTGTGCATGTAAACGCGCTGAGTGAGTACTTGCAGCACCACATTCAACAACAGTTTAACAACGTTGCCAACCAGTCTCATAGCATCCTTGAAATCTGGGAAAGGTCTCTAGACTCATGTTTTGTCTGTACCTCCTCCCTTATCAAAGGTTCATCTATAATAGGCCTGAACAATTGCTTGGTGGTTATTTGAGGGTGTGATTTATTAGTGGGGAGAGGTTTAATGATTTTTGTCTGTATGATGGTCGGCTACCCAATGCTTGGTGAGAGCTACGTTACCACCGTTTATGTCTTAATATTTGCAGTCTGTTCAATGAATCATGATCGACAGGCTGAGACAGCTGTAGACTACAACATGGCTTTATCGTACGGTTGCACTGAATGTACTTTTGGTGGTTTTGAACTAGGACTAAAAATAAAAAAAATTTAAAAAAGACATTAACACACTGGCCTTGTTCAGGTCGGGATCCAGCTTTAGTTTCAGTTGTAGCACAATCACACGTGTAATGTGTTTCTACAATTACAGGCACGGATCTCAGTACTTGTACAGTACTCATGTCATGAAAAGAAGCATTTCATTTGTAACAAATACTTGCAGAACAGTACCACACCCACCCCTATAAACATTATGAATAACTGCATGGAAACATTGTCTTTACCTCAGCTACTGTATATTAATGCTGGTTTTAAAATTGGAAGACCAGACAGAGGATTCTTCCATTGCGTTTGGGAGGATACGGCTTAATTTAGTTACTTTATCAAAGTGCTACCTATCACGCGTGGCTGATTACAAAATCAGAGCACCACTTCACTGCTACGACTGTCATATATTTGTGGACTAAACAAGGCTGTTATGGTTTGTTCAAGTGCACACAAAAGCCCTCTATGAAGGTGTGAAAGAGGCTTTCTACCCAGCATGCACCCACAAACAAACAGAGGATCAGAGCCATAAAAAAAGGACCTTTTCAATAGTGTCATGCAAAGCTGAAGGCTAGCAGTGTTGGATTTTTTTTTTTTTAAACATGTTTTGTGCTCTGATAGTGCTTTGAAAAGTGCTTGCACTTCAAAACTATAACCGGAGGCTTAACATGGAAGGGAGTACGCCGTGAGCTATTTTTGGGCTCAGAGCATAACTAAAGCAATGACAAGCCAGCTGTGTTTCCACAGCTTCGTGTAGGGAGGAGGCAGCGGAGGGGAGGAGGAGGAGGGATGAGAAAGCTGTGGTGATTTAATTTAACTGGCCTCATTCAAGCTAAAGTTTACACAAACTACCTCCTGGGCTTAGGCATAAGCCCTCTGATGGGAAGCTGTGATGTTATGTTTTGCTTAGTAAGATTGTTGCAGGCACAGAATGTATTGCAGTAAAAGAGGGTTATCTCACACTTAACCATGTCAAGGACCAAAAACTGATGGGGCTTTCTTGACTGAAGATGATGAAAACTACCCTGAAAAACTTGAACATTTGATGGGGACCCCTGAGACCCTCTCAAGGACCCAGTGCAGTCCCTGCACCCCAGTTTGGGTACCACTGAAGCCCCTGATACATTTTGTCCTGAATGATTTGACTTGACTCTAAGTTTTTCTATTTCAGTGTTATTGCTGCATTGCACATACAACTGTTTTTACAAGGCACGAAGTTAGAGTTGTCGTATTTTAACCTGGCAAGGACTTGCCCCAAAACTAGCCAGTTAGCTAAATGTTGTTTGAGTTACAGGCTGTTAATTAAGTCATGCATCGTTACAGTGTGTACTAATTAGCATGTGAGTGTATTGAAAAGTCCTAATGAGATAGTTAGCTAGACCACAAGCAACTTACTGTGGACTAACTTCAGTCAAACTCCACCGACAGCTGAGTGAAGTTTTCCTGCAGCGAGGTGAAGCAACAGTTTGATTTTGGCTAACATTAGCAAGGCGATGCTAATTAAAAAAAATATATAAAAAAAAAACACGATAGTTTTGTTTACCTCTGCTGTCCGTAGGGAGGGCGGTTTCTTCAAAGCCAGTCTGAAAGAAGTTTCCATGGCTCCGGTCATTTTCATAACTTCGGCTCAAATCCACCTTTTACTTCTTCTTTAAGTAGCCTCACATTCACGTCTCCTAGTTGCTCTTTTATCCGACCCGAGCTGAACAAACTCACATCTCCGTGGTTCTTGTCCTCGCCGAGTCGAGCATGGATGGAGTTTACCGACCAGCTCCTTCTCCTTCAGAAGATTAAAACACTTTTAACTGACGTTACTGCGCGTCCGAAAAACAGTAGATTCCAGCAAAGTGTGACAGAAAGTTAAATCTATGGGACCAATGGTCTTGAATTCTGTACATTTTTGTTTAAGGAAATATCCACCTCAGTAGCCAGCGTCAGTCAGATCCAGGAGTTCAGATTTAGATCCCTCCTCCTCCTGCAGATCTGAGTGTCGAGAGTTGACGACATCTGTCTGCACAGAGATGATGCTGCATTCAAATAACGTCGGAAATAAAGGTATTCATGACACTAGAGAAACCTTTGGACGACTCAAGCGTTAGCTAATGTTAGCTTACTGCGCAATATTGGATTATTATGTAGTATGGATGTCCATTAACGCCAAAGTGATGAAACTATAAGTCATTATAATGACAAACTTTCGCAAAATAATGACTTACTAGCCTATCTCAAAAAGACTTAAATTTAAGAATTAAATTAATGACTTCGTTTCTCAAAATAACCAGACACGTTCACAAACTAATGAGTGAGTGGCTAAACAAAAAAGTATACAAAGTAGGCCTACTGCAACAGTAGCACATATAGCCTGGAGATGAGTCATTAAGATAGTGACCTTATGCAAGTTACAAAGCAATATCTAAAAAAAGTTTAATATTACCCATCATAAACTATACCATATCAATGAAGTATGTATCGGCAAAAGTCCTGCATGTATACTATACTATATTTTGCATTTTTCAAAAGTTATATAGTCGTCTGGGAGCTCGAGTGTACGAGTTTCAAAAGGAGTCCTTCAATACAGCATAGATCCTCCCTCTGACTTCTGACTCTTCTACAATCAGATTGCTCAAAATGCACAATTATCAGGAATAATCAGACTATTGAAGTGCATTTAAAAGCAACAGCTCACCCAAGACATTCATTGTGGTTTAGCGGAAAATGACGAAGTAATGTAAGAGCGTTAGCTACAAAAGCGTATCCAGTTTCAACGCGCTTTTCCTATTTATTTATTTTAATCTAAATTTAGATTAAACGCTTAATTTAATCAACAGTGCTTAATGTCATGTTTTCCGATCGCCTCTTAAAATAAATAATATAATATCCACGTGAAGACAGTGGGATTAGTCCTACTGTCTGCAATGTTGTCACTGACAGGAGACTCGTATTTGGTGACACGCACACACACACACACACACACACACACACACACACACACACACACACACACACCTTCCTTTATTGCATAACTGTGGGGTGTGTGCTCGTTTCGTTTGACCTCCCGTGCCGTGAGGAGGGTGGGGTGGAGCCACAGCCAGTTTGTAAATCGAAAAGGTGGTTAAATCAGATCACTATAAGTCAAACCACCACCAAACAAACGTGCTATTGTACCGAGTTCGCACTGACTTCTAGCTAGACTACTTTCCTGTGTGTTTAAAAAAAATAAAAAAAAATGAGGCAATTTCACAGCAATGGATGAATTATCATTGATAAACTGATCTGCATATACAATTAAAACGAGTCAATAATTTTGTAGGCAAAGAAAAAACGCAAACCTAGTACCAGTTAACACCTGACAATTACACAAACTTTTGATCGTTTATTCAAGTTTGTGGGGAAAGTAGAGAAGAAACCGCAGCTGCTTATCTGAGATGTGAAGAAACACAAACTTGGAGCGGTTTCACTGAATCAGAGCAAGGCCTGTGGTTTCACAGGATGCTTGGGATGTTGCTTTAATGCAATGTCTTCTAAACAGGTACAAACCAGAGTATGTGGTCATATCTACTGCACTGTCTAGGAGTAATACACCTCCACCCCCTCCTCCTTCTCTCAAACTTTTTTCCAGGATTTTTCTCCCTTTCCCTTCGATTCTGTGAAAGAAAACATACAGTACATAGAGACGCAAATACTGAACATCGGCATCTTTATTGCACAACATTCCCATAAAATTGGGAAAAAATAATTTGAGGGGACAATTCTTAAAAGACATTCTGTACAAATAAATGGAAATAAACAGTATGTACAGTTTGCATGAAACGTTACACATACCATGGGCAACTTTATAATTTATTCATATACAAAGAGGGAAAAGCAGACAGAAATTCATACCTTTTAAACATAATGGCTGGGTTGTACAAAATGTAGGCTGATACAGCGGAGCTTCTTCAATGCAGTAACAAGCATGTCTACATCAATTTTACCAGCAAAATGAGTTCTCCAGAAGCCTGTGATGCATTCATGCCACATCTCCATTAAGACTTGGGTCATATACAGGGTGCGATTTGAGTTAATAGAAACAAACACTGTTCTCAGGGTCACACTGACAGGTATTCCTGCTTTTTCTAACACTACAAGCCATTCTCTGCGTAGAGTTACCTAAAGCCCACCAACAAGCTCAAGCCTGAGACTCACTCACTCACATACACACAATTTTTAAAAGGAAGATTAGAAATTAGAAATTTGGGGAAGTTAATTTACAGAAACAGGTGAATTTTTATTGAGCTGGCTGCTGGCTATTGGCTTTGTCCCTCTGCCTGCAATTCTCTTGCCATCTAGCCTACATACATTTTCTGGTGAGAGAGTACGGTTTGGATGAGCATATAGTATATATTTGAAAACTCAGTACTTTGACCCTGCTTTTTGTGTTTACTTTATTATGAATTATTTGGAAAATGTCAACTCATCCTATTTTGTCTGCGAGCAAACAAAAGGAAATAAAGATAAACTTCCAATGCTGACATCCCATGACAAGAAGAAGTAATAACAACATACAATTTATGCCCAGGACAGAAGCTGTGAGAACATCTCAATCTCTCTTTTACACCCAGCAAATCGCACCCTGGCTATATGGCATAACAACTAAAATCATTTGTCAATGTCATGGACAATCAAACAGAAAAAAGTCTGCTACTATAGTATTGTATTTTGCGTGTTTTTGAGTATAACTGTCATAGAGACATGTTTGAAAATAGTGTTAACCCATATATATATTAATCCACTGTAAGGCCTCCTGTGTTCTTCTACTCTCTGCAGCACACATCGAAGACGTAAACATCGTAAAAAGGTGGCAAAGCTATAAAAGTATGAAAATATCTCAGCATTTTGGTTTTCAAATATATGTAGATGATGCATGTTTTAGCTTTTCCACAGTAGAAAGGGACCCTTCTCCTCCCTTAATCACATTCTAAAGCAAACACGTGTGTAACGATCATCCTAAGGAATTTAACAGCCTTTCCTTTTTCAAAGAACACAGCATAGAGTCTGCACGCAGTTGATGCTGACATTCCTCTGATTAAAGTAGCTTAAAAAGTATACCTCAGGATTTTCTATGGGGCAACTGTAAATGTGTGTCATCCACAGCCCATAGGAGGATCTGAGGTAGTGCTGTACCTATGATAAGAATGTCAAAGCCACTTTTAGCCATTTCAAAACCAGTTTGTAGAACCAACGATCACGGTGTGCATCCGATTACCCCCATGTGGCCAGAAAATAGGCTTTTAAGTCAGGCGTGCATTGCAATTTGACAAGAAAATCAAATTTGTCATTGAGATATCTCAGGGAAATTTGGCTTGTAAACAAATACATGAAGATAAATGAAATAACATAATTGGCATGATATTGATAATGTTCTCAATAATATTCACCTCAAAGTAATGTTTAAAAATGTCCGTCTGTTTCATTCAAACTCGTAGTCAGTCACTTCGTGTGACTGGGTTTAAGATTGTCCAGAGAGAAAAAAAAAAGCATTAGAAGAAACAAAATCCATTATTATTATTATTATTATTATACTGTAGATATCCCTAACCCCTTGCCATTCTGACGGCGCCGCCAGCGGGCCTGGACAACTGTTTGTATTTCAGAGGCTGTAGCAGGCTCACATTTGAAGATAGAGTGAAGATATTGATAGATTGAATATATTGGTATCATATGAAACTAGATGATCTAAGGAATCCAATGGTACCAACATTGTCATGCTTGTCAGGAAGGTGGCTAAATAATGCTCTAAAGTAGGCTCAATTTTGGCAAGGGAAAAACTAGCATGTCCATTTTATTTTACAAGAGGTCCCTCGACCTCTCATCTCAAGATATCTGAAGGAAAGTGGGTTCTATGGGTTACCTGCGAGTTAGTCTGGATCGATGGCGGTTCATTTACCAGACAGTTCCGGTGCCGCTGGAAGTTCCGCCGGATGTCCTCACCTTCCGCTTTCTTTGCGTTTACAGTAAACTCTGGTCCCATCGAGGAACAGCAACCGGAACCTCTGAGCAACGTTACATACTGAAAATGCCAATTTTTGAAGAACATTTGGATCGTGCAACAAGGCAGGCCTGTTGTTCGGGGAATGATTGTAAAGATTTACAAAGAATATGTTTACGGTATTCACTCGCTAACTGGGACATTTTGGGACCTATAGGCGGGGATCTGCTATGGACAAAATACACACGGCAATATACTGGTAATAACCATGTATCCAGCTAATTGAAATAGCTCATTTACGTACTATATTTACGTTTACGTTACTGTATTGTGTGAACAATTAACTCCATTTAATATTATATGAGGAGTTTTCTTTTGCGGGTGCAAATGTTGCACCAAGACAAGTTCCTTCCCGAGACTATTTTGCAGAGCCACGCTCCCTGCGTCCGGAGTTTAGCGCCGCCCGTGACAATTGTGATTGGTTTAAAGAAATGCAAACAAAACAACCCCTGACCGTTTTTTTCTCCTATCCAGGAGTGTATGCGCCTGTCGCCAGACCTTCCTCCGCAGCGCTGTGGCGATAGGCCTGGCAATGCAAGACTACCCATAAGTCTCCCCTTTACAGACATGCCCACTTAATGCTAATCCCATGCAGTTTGGGCAATAACCATGCAGTTGTCTCTCATGCAGTATAAATCTGTTTATATTTTCACCTATTCTAAAATGGTGTATTCAAATATATCTGCATTTTGGGGTCTTGGAGTTGCTTAAATTGGGTATGACTGCAAAGCTGAGACTATTATAGATGCAATGAGAGCAATTGTATTTATGTGTGATGATGATAGTCCCCATAGTAGCCCTTTCAATTTAGTTAGACCATTTTCTAAAATTTGAGTCAATGTATAAAATGACCTGTTGTGACCTAATCACGTGAAACTTGGGCTTCATATTGACCATAAGTGGGTGTCTCAGCAGTTTCCAGAACATAAGTGCTCCCCAGCCAAATGCCAATTCTTGCAGAAATCTCCAAATGATAAAAGTTTTTGATACCAGACCATTTTTCTATGGTGTTCCTCAAGGTCTTGGTGTCTTAATGTGGTCTTTTTGACCATTTTCAGTCATTCTCAGGTGGTAAAAAACGGTTATTTTGCACCAAATCTGTGTAACAAACCCAAAGACTTCTGCAACAACTTATGAGACATAAGTGAGCATGAGAATGGCTGTCATAAATTCATACCATAACGTAATAAGCCCCAATACACTTTCAGGATGTATTTAAATAAATGAATTACCTAACTGACTAATCTTTCTTTCTGATGTATGACTTGAACAATTTGACACAGTGCTGAGCTGCATGTCAAATCCTCAGGTTCCCAGCTTTCAAATGCTGTGTACCACTTTTATGTGGAGTCTACTGTTGACCTGCTATTACCCCCTAAACATCCCCTGCCACCCACCCTACCCCTCTGGAAGAAAGGGGCGGAATGCTAAGGGGTTCAAGTTTCATTCTCAACTGGAAACATATAAAGTCTTTGGCTTTTGTGTCCAAAAACAAGAGTTCTGCTTTAAAAGAAACATTCAAACAACTGGAGAAGGTCATTTCAGGGATACTTCAGTTATCTGCAGAGCATCACTCCATCTCTGGGACTGTGGTCTCTAGTTCCTCCCTGTGGTGCCACATCTGTATTGCACCACATTCATCAGCAGTGGTAGTGAAGGGAGGAGCTGGCTGTGGCTGTGGTCCTTTAAGATGTGCACTGCTAAGGCTCAGAGCAAAGATCCTACTTAGCTCAGGCATGTGGATCAGGAAACCATGTCGGGGCGAACCATGGATGGCCATTTTTGGTGCCAGACTGGCACCACCCAGGTCTGACTGGTTTCCTCAGACAGCTCACTGCTTGGGACCTTAGTGCCATTACAGTCTCATAGTAGGATCTGGGCCACATAGGGGGAGTGAGTACTGGCCACTGCAGCCAACAGGGGAAGGTCGCTGGACTCGATTCTGCAATGACACCAGAGCAAAGATCAGGATATGTTAAGTGCCCTACTTAAAATGACAGAAAAAAAAACACAAATTATGAACATTTCCGCACCATTTTTGTATGGCCCTAAAACCTTTACTTTTTTTTCCTTCTTAAGATTATTTTTTGGGGCTTTTTCCTTTATTACATAGAGACAGTGGACCGGCATGAAAGGGGGAGAGAGATGGGGGATGACACGCAGCAAAGGGCAGCCAACATGGGGCAAACGCTCTTACTGGGTGAGCTAGAGGCCGCCCCGTAAAACCTTTACTTTACACTGAAACCTTGCAAGCTACAGATCATCTGCACTGTTTTGCAGTTCTTTTTTTATCCTGAACATATCAAATTATAGCAACATGTATTCAAGTTATTTTGTGTTGCATAAGAATATATACACAACACTGACTGTTAGTGTAAAACCATTGGCTGGACAGTTTATTGGTTCACCTGCGTGCATGTTTATTTGTATCCTCATGGGTGTGCACGAGACAAAACAGGAGCCAGCTGCTTGATGTCAAAAACTCCACAGGGTACGTTTTAGTAATATATTTTAATGTCAAACCTTAAAGCACCTGTGTGTTGAGAATAAAGGTTAACTGCTTACCCCAAGACCATGCCCAGTTCTTTCACATGGACTCTTGTCTGGCCCTTCAAATACTCAGCAAGCATCTTACTCTTAAAGTAGATTTCCTGCAGGCGGTCCTCAAGGTGCATTATACACTAAGGAAGAGAGGAGAGAGACAAGCACATGGTTGGTAAAGCACAAGAATCAAAATGGTAATGACTGTATACTGAAAGATAATCAGTGTTTGACTGGGAGGTGTAACATACAAAGTTGGGTGAGAGGTTGAGTTTGTAGAGCTGATGAGTGGATTGCAATAAGCTGGAAACCAGGTTGGAAACCAGGACTTCCTTCCCCAGCTTGTTGATGTCCGTGGCTCGTCTCTGACTGCTGGCTACCTGCACTGTCCACTTGTCTGTGTCTGCTATAATGCAGACGGCCTCCGCTATGGGCTCATCCAGTACTGGATGCTACAAAGGACAAGAACATTCATTCACTTAACCCTTGTAATGTGTTCAGATCTGTGGGACCCGTTTTCAATGTTTGCGATAAGAAAAATTATGCTATTTATTATTTCTTCTAACTCAAACTCATTGGCCTTGGCTCATTTTCTGTGAAGAACATAAACAAATAACTCATTTTCAATGACTGCACATGGTACACCCCCCCCTACACATAACTATTACATATGAGGTGTTCGGGTCTACTGGACCCGACTAACTGGGCCTGGTGTGTGTGTGTGTGTGTGTGTGTGATGTGTGTGTGTGTATATATATATATATATATATATATATATATATATATATATATATATATATATATATATATATATATATATATATATATATATATATACACATATACACACACACATACAGTCAGGTCCATAAATATTGGGACATCGACACAATTCTAATCTTTTTGGCTCTATACACCACCACAATGGAGTTGAAATGAAACGAACAAGATGTGCTTTAACTGCAGACTTTCAGCTTTAATTTGAGGGTATTTACATCCAAATCAGGTGAACGGTGTAGGAATTACAACAGTTTGTATATGTGCCTCCCACTTTTTAAGGGACCAAAAGTAATAGGACAGATTAACAATCATAAATCAAACTTTCACTTTTTAATACTTGGTTGCAAATCCTTTGCATTCAATTACAGCCTGAAGTCTGGAACGCATAGACATCACCAGACGCTGGGTTTCATCCCTGGTGATGCTCTGCCAGGCCTCTACTGCAACTGTCTTCAGTTCCTGCTTGTTCTTGGGGCATTTTCCCTTCAGTTTTGTCTTCAGCAAGTGAAATGCATGCTCAATCGGATTCAGGTCAGGTGATTGACTTGGCCATTGCATAACATTCCACTTCTTTCCCTTAAAAACTCTTTGGTTGCTTTCGCAGTATGCTTCGGGTCATTGTCCATCTGCACTGTGAAGCGCCGTCCAATGAGTTCTGAAGCATTTGGCTGAATATGAGCAGATAATATTGCCCGAAACACTTCAGAATTCATCCTGCTGCTTTTGTCAGCAGTCACATCATCAATAAATACAAGAGAACCAGTTCCATTGGCAGCCATACATGCCCACGCCATGACACTACCACCACCATACTTCACTGATGAGGTGGTATGCGTTGGATCATGAGCAGTTCCTTTCCTTCTCCATACTCTTCTCTTCCCATCACTCTCGTACAAGTTGATCTTTGTCTCATCTGTCCATAGGATGTTGTTCCAGAAATGTGAAGGCTTTTTTTAGATGTTGTTTGGCAAACTCTAATCTGGCCTTCCTGTTTTTGAGGCTCACCAATGGTTTACATCTTGTAGTGAACCCTCTGTATTCACTCTGGTGAAGTCTTGATTGATTGTTGACTTTGACACACATACACCTACCTCCTGGAGAGTGTTCTTGATCTGGCCAACTGTTGTGAAGGGTGTTTTCTTCACCAGGGAAAGTATTCTTCGGTCATCCACCACAGTTGTTTTCCATGGTCTTCCGGGTCTTTTGGTGTTGCTGAGCTCACCGGTGCGTTCTTTCTTTTTAAGAATGTTCCAAACAGTTGATTTGGCCACACCTAATGTTTTTGCTATCTCTCTGATGGGTTTGTTTAGATTTTTCAGCCTAATGATGGCTTGCTTCACTGATAGTGACAGCTCTTTGGATCTCATATTGAGAGTTGACAGCAACAGATTCCAAATGCAAATAGCACACTTGAAATGAACTCTGGACCTTTTATCTGCTCCTTGTAAATGGGATAATGAGGGATAACACACACCTGGCCATGGAACAGATGAGCAGCCAATTGTCCCATTACTTTTGGTCCCTTAAAAAGTGGGAGGCACATATACAAACTGTTGTAATTCCTACACCGTTCACCTGATTTGGATGTAAATACCCTCAAATTAAAGCTGAAAGTCTGCAGTTAAAGCACATCTTGTTTGTTTCATTTCAACTCCATTGTGGTGGTGTATAGAGCCAAAAAGATTAGAATTGTGTCGATGTCCCAATATTTATGGACCTGACTGTATATATCTGTGTGTCTGTGCATCTGTATGTGTGCGAGTCTGAGTGTAGGTGTCTGTGTGCGGGAATGTTGTCTTTCTGCACCTGCTATTCCCACACAAAGTTACAAAATTGTTACATTTCAAACACTTTCACCTGTTCTGATTAAGTTCTAAGAAATAAGCACCAAAAATGATCAAAAATCATGTTTTTACCTTTTTTATAATTGAATTTCCTTGTTTTCTCACAATAAACGAAAATGATCATATGATCATAAATGTGATGTCACAAGGGTAAATGGCAAATATGAATCATAAATGATGTATATATCATTGGTAATTGAGCTAAAGTAAACATCTGTTAAGTATTTTTACATAAATTGTTATGCTGTATTCATTTAAAAGCCTAATAAGGTGGTGGGTCCACCAGACCCGGGAACATCGGCTGTGTAACAAAAATATGAACACCTTACAAGGGTTAAACCAATAAAACACATGCAAAAGGGGGATTCGTTGCATATTAATGCATGCCTCAAACTCTAATGGTACATGAGAGAGCCTTATAACGGTAATTACTTGTTTTACAGTGACATTGCAAGGGTGTGTTCACACTAAGGATGCTTGAGACATTTAAATGGCAATGAAAAAATAGCCCCCTAAATAATAGGTCCAAACACTTCAGTCCTTTACCTGAATAGCATGGGTTAATTCAGCCATGAGGCACTGTCGTAGCTTCTCGTCACTTGGCAAACCATGCAGTACGAAGTCTGGCACGTAGGTGGGGCAGTAGCCTCCAAACAGAGACCGGCCAAAATTGGCAATGCTTGGCTTTGAGTAGTTCTCTACCAACTTCGACCTTTAAATCAAACATGATGACACAAGACATTAGTTTCTTGGTTTTTCAAATGATGAAACTAGATTGTTAATCTCACTTATTCCCTGCCATCATCATTACTAGGATTAATGATGACAACCAAAGCACTTCATACCAGTGCAGCTCACTGTTTGTGAACAGGAAGAGAAAGTCAGCAGGGAAGTGTGTCTGTGAATGAATGTATCAGTCCTCTACTCACCCTGGGAAGGGCACCAGCACTTCCTCCTGCCAGTCCTCTGTCTCCTCGCTTTCACTGTCTCCCAGCGCACTGTCTGAGCTCTCGTTGCGTGGTATCTCCCAGTCATTGACAGGTACCACCTTACACTTTTGGTCATCTTTGCTGTTGCCGTTTCCATTCTGTGGGATGGGGACTGACAACAGAGGACCCTTGTCCTGCTCAGCAGAACAGCCCCTGCAGCAGCAGGTGTCAGAGGAATCTGTAGACCCACACCTGCACCTCCTCTGGACATCTAACAACGTGTCTTTCTTCCTGCTGGACCCTGCCTCTCCACTACCTGAACCTAAACAGAGACCCAAACCCTGACC
>NC_135867.1:9327691-9460191 GCF_031162955.1 Sander vitreus
AAACCAACTGTACTGAATACGGGTGCCATGTTCAATAAAGGCCTTGCTACCAATTCATATATGTACAATTAGCAGTGGTTTGACATGGCTTAGTAAGAGCAACAATAAGCAATTAGAGACTGGCAGGGATCTTCTCATTCACAGCTCCCTCTGAGGCAGACAAATAACTGCAGAGGGTGAAACATTCACAGTGTGTGTGTGTGGGTGTGTGTTCAAGTGTAAGAAAGGGAGACCATAGACTATGTAGAATAGAATAGAATGAATGGTGTCTGTGAACCTGCATTTGTTTTACTGTTAATAAGCAAAGTGGAAAAGCTATTCATGGTTCTTAATGTCTGAGTGTTGCTGTGCCCCTCTTTATATTTATGAGCTTGCTTGATTCCTGTCTGCTTTCTTAATGCTTTTCAGCTCAGAGAAAATCAAGTGGGGGTGAACTGTCGGGTTTTCACAGTAGGTGGGTTTGCTGTGGCCATACAAATGCTAAAAAAACTATGCTATATGATAGATTTTAAAAAGCATATAATTTAGTTCCTTAATCCCGGTTTTGGGATACAACCCCTCCTGCAACATCTTTAGAAATTAACTGATGGCAGACTAGGTGTGAGTACAAGCGGACACTCAACTGGTTCTTGGAGGCCTGCTCCATCAACGTGGAGAGCTCCTTCATGAAGTGACCGCAGAGCTGGTTCTTCTCCGACGCTCCAGACATCATAGTCAACCAGACGGGCTCAGCCACCCGGGGCATGGTGTAAAGGTCGCAGATGGTCATCCTGGAGAGGAGGTACGGCGAAAAAGGGATGAAAAAGGAAGAGGGCATGGAGAGAGCGAAAATAAGGGAAGGAGGGGAAAAAGAGAGAGAGAAAAACGACAGGGAGAGAACAGAGACATTATTGTCTCACGGGGTAAACAAAAAGATCTCAATTCACAAGAGCTTCGCTGTCTGCCATGGGAGACCCTGGTTGTGTGTGCGTTTGGAAAAGTCCGACGAACTTGCTCGCACTCACACTGTCTCATGCACTGTACAGTCTGCGTGTATATCTATCTATCTGTATGTGACTCAGTTGGGGTATTTGTCCATTGAGAAGGACTGGAGTTTCCATGGAACGTGGGGGGTGTTGGTGAGCATGTCTTGGCTGGAAGCCAAGCTTTGACACAGGGGCGGAGGGGAATCTCTGCAGCCTGAGGAATGTGGAAAATCAGGCGTTTTTAGTCAGAGCTGAAATATGGACTGCAGCTGCTGCATTCTGGGTTTGAAAATGCAAAAATGTACAGGATAATCAAAAAAATGTTTTATATGCTTACTCTTATTCCTTGCAAACATAACAAGCGAATCCAGAATTGCAAACTTCAGCAGCAGAGATGATACAACAACAACATAGCCAGGTTAATTTCAAAAGTAAAAAAAAGTGTATAAACCAGCTTCTATCACCCCATGTGATCTTTGCAGGTTGTACTGATAGGGATTAAACATGTGTGTTGTTTTCCAAGCTTGATTAAGTCATCCAAGACTGTAAAGAAGGTTAATCCTGCAGTAAACTCACAACCTCTTTAGCCTATAAGGACCTGGTGACAGTGAAGATGTAGACAGGCTTGATGCTAAGAGAAAACACAGTGTCACACAGTGAAAGTGACCTTCACTAGTTCGCCAGTATTCCAGTAATCAAACTATGGCTTAGGTTGCTGTATTTTTCCAAAGAAAACAGGAACACCATGTGCAGTCTTTGTGGGTTTATAAGATGAAGTTATCATCAACTGGGTGCGAAAAGAAGAACTAATTAGTTCAACTGTATTGCATTAGTTGTTGCAAGTACTTCTTTTTTTGGTGGTTTTTTAACGGTTTAGTGTTGTAACCCTAAACCTGTCCTCTGCTGATTAATATCCTCACAATGACAGTTCATGTGGTAATGCACAAGGATGCCAATTTTGAGAAAAGTGCAGCCAAATGTGCTTTATGACGTAGAAATTAAGTTTGATTAAAGGTTTCATTTCTGTCTCCCAAAACTGGCACGGTCTTGCGTTCTCTCTTTTCAAGACTAAATCATTCAACCAGTGCACAGGTAAATTACAAAAGACCCCAGAATGATTTTTGCATTGAGGGATCGATGCATTAGATAATCTGAGTTTGACCGATCTAATTCTTGATATAACAATTTAATAATCACTGATGAATCATTAATTAACACAGTTTAGAGGGGCCATAGCAGGGTAAATCAGAATGGACTCCATGTCCCTTGTAACTCAGAACACCCAAAACATATACCGGACTCTCTTCACATCTCGTTGTCAGGAGGGTGGCAGAGAGGATTCTTTTTTTGGACTGCAGCATCAAATGACCTAATAATGCTTTATTCATTCCTGTGTTATAAACAGGTTGCATTATTGGTGGCCTTTTCAAGCCCCACTTGACCCTGCTGTGTCTGGTGTGTATTCACCTACTGAAATTCCCCCTAGTGTCTGAGGCTGAGCCAGTGCTAGATGATGACTAGGAGTCTGGTCTAAGCCTCTCTGCAGCAGCTGTTCAGGTGAACTTTAAAGGGTGCGGCTGTGATGTGAAATTAAACTGTGTTAGGCTGAGGAGCCAGATTTGAATTACCTCACTATGGAGGGAAGCAATTCAAACATTTCTGACCTCATCTATTGCTTCAGACTTGTGATGTGTTTTCCTAAGCCAATTTAAAGACCCTTCTACATTTCGCAAGTTATAACTGTACAGTTATGGTCATCCTCTGGTTCCAATTACTAATCATCAATAATCTAAATTTTGGGTAAAACTGCATTGCATGCAAACATGTATGCACTATACTGTACTTTCCGCGTCAAAATAAATGTGTCAGTATTACTGGTTTAACCACTCCAGTCAGATGTTTAGTATAAAACTAAAAAATGTCTGCATTATAAATCGGGCAGGGTAGATTTGAACTGCTGTTCAGTCACCGCTTTTTTGCATTTTTGTTTTGCAAGTTTACTTTATGCTATTATAGGCCCTTAAAACTGACATGTTAAGCACTAATGTTAACTCTGAAGCAATTACCAGGCTGTAGAGTCCCACCACTTCAGGTGGCTGTTATTTGGTGCATACCTTTATCCAAGGTGCATAAGGATAAGTGCACTTTTTATGTTTGTGCTAAAATAGGAATAAAACTCCTAACCCTGGTGTGTTAAGTGGGTTTGCCTTTCTCATTACTACTGCTTGTTCTCTAACTGCAAACCCTAACATAACCCCAATATAGGCTGGTGTGACTTTAACGAGAGCATGCCTCTGCTAAGTGTACAGCTTATCTTTGCCAGCATGCGTGGGTATGTGTGCATGCCCACCCTCCAACTACGTCAAAGCAGAATCAGCATTAAGCAAAGCATTTCCTCCAGTTTCCTTCTGTAATGTTCCATGAAGTCAAACTCCCTTAATGGCAAAGGTGGCTACACTTATATTTAGCTGCTGTCTGAAGGTGAGATTTTACAGATATTTTGTTTGTCCCGGGCAATAGCTTCACTCCTGCTGGCACTCCACCAGTATCAAAGGTAGATAGGGTTGCCACTCCAAAGGGTTGGGTTGCTGTGGCCGGCTGCCAACGGGCATATGACTGCAGCAATGAGGGGACCTCAGACAGGGGACTGCCGCTAGTGTGCAGACACACACTTAAAATAGGTTTGTGTGTTTTATGAGTACCAAAGTCATACAGTATTGACAAGCACGTCACACCCATACATACATGTACACAAACACAATTTTAGAACCTAATCAGAACAAATTTTGGATTTCCTATTTGAAGTCATCACAAATAAAACATGAAATTATTCTTGAAACAGAATGAAGGGTAGTTGTAGTGCAGAGTTGAGAAGTAACTAGCTTCTAAAATGTCGGCCAAATAAGCTTTCCTACACACAACCAAAGCCGTAAGCAAGAACTCCCAGCATGCACTGCAGTTACAATGCAACATCTTTGGTTTGCTCATGACAGCTAGGAAACAGTGTGTTCCTACTTGCTTTTACCCAACATATGTTACTGGGCTTGGTATTCATGTTATCAATTACTGTATATTTTAAATAATCAATTCATTTAAAAAAGGAACAACAAATAAAAATATGAGAAAGGGCAGAGACTGTTAGCATCACACTATCCTCACACACCACAGCGAGCATTCATTATTAAATGCTGCGACACCTCAGACCACTGCATAAGTAACTTGAGCAGAATTACAGAATCCCTTCACCTCACCTCCGTTACCTTCAGATTCCATTAATTCACCGGTTATACAGAGACACCACCGGCTCACTGACAGTTATCATGCTAGCCTATGCTAACAACATTATAGCAATGAGAAACAGCATTACATTCAATTGTTTCAACTAAAAATTCAAACAAATGGCCATTTTAGGATACATTTGTGACAGCTACGTATCACAGTAATGTGACCATTGCCTAGTGAACATAAGAACTACTGCATGTAACAATGTTCTCTAGTGAACCTGTTGATAGATGAGATGCTTCTTTTGTCTGCAGGCCACAACAGCTGGTGAATATTAGAGGTTATCAGCAAAAACATAATTTACTGCCTGCCTAATATACTGAAAAGAAATTCTAAATGGTGCATGGTAACCGATGAGCTTAACAAACTATGCTTGGAATGAAGGGAATGGGAAAAAATACTTGTGTCAAAGCTGCCAAAATGTCAGCTGCCAACACATGATTAGTATGGTCACTTAGTGACTTTAAGGAATATTAGACTGGAGTAGGCTTTAGATAAAATGCATGTTAAGCAGTTTATATATGGCTACACTTTATTTTAGGACTTTAAATAGGAAATATGTGATGTGAAAAGTTGTTTCACTGGAAGACATTTCTCTTTCTATCACACCTGCCTTTCCTCCATCATATCCTGCCAACATTCCCTCACTATCAGGAAACAAACTGATATTGACAAAATTAATAAAACATGTAGCATCCATTTCCTGGAAACAGATTTTAAATGTCACATTTTTCCTGAGTATCCATGATGTGGTGACCTTGCACCCAGGGATAGAATGAGTGTTAAGCCACAGTACATAGAAACTGAATGACACAGTGATGTTGGCTTCAGTGAACTGAGTATTTGCAAATAAACAATGCAGTAAAAAGACAGTGATTCTGGCTTAATATAAACTGAACGATTGTGTTTGGCTGTTTTTTTGTCCCATGTAAAACGTTCAAATTTACGCCAAATTGCTGAATTATAAAGTTAGAATGTGATGTGATATTGTGGCATAAACACTCCCTAAAAAGGTTAACAAAAGCATCAGTGTTTGTCATGTTTAAATAAGGAAAATATACATTATGCTGGATTATTTATCTGTCATAGTGAGTGAATGTGAGTCGTTGACCAACCTGAACTCGTTCAGTCCGTCCACCATTCGGCTGTAAGCCAAAGCCCTCTGGCTGGCATCAGCTGACCGCCGACTCATCTTCATGGCCTTGAGAGTGACACAACACACATGCACTTTGAGATATTTGGCACTAAAGCTGACAAACAAAGTTACAGGAAAGGTGGAGCAAGGAATTTGTGAGGGAGAAGAGAGGGAAGATGAGAGGGTAACATTAGAAGTGATCCAGAGCTTTGATGGTGCCAACAACAGACACCAGTAAACAGAACCACAGATATACAAGCTATGACAATTGACCAGACAATCTGACAGCAACACTGCTCATTACAACAACAAAGGGGTCTGAGGTTCACATTTGATACTATTCATATCTCACTGCTAAATGGAGTTCACTGACATGCTTTCTTTACAGTGTCAATCAGGGAGAATACAAATGCAGGAATCCCCCTTTAAAAAGCATAAATCTTTAAAGACGCCTACACATGACCAGCGGTAAAAACGCTCTGTGCTGGCCATTCCACAGTTTTTCTATTGCCGCCGAGCGCTGCACTCAAAGTAAAAAAAATTTCAACTTTGACCTCGTTGCCGCTGATCTTTCAAGGCGCAACCAATTCCAGAAGCAATGATGCCGTATACCTGCGCTGCACTTTGCCTCTCTGCTCTGCGCCCTACCTCACAGTTTTGTTGTGGAAAATGTGCAGGCGGCTTAACACAATAAAACAATATACTTTGGAGTAAATAAAAACGTTAATAAGTGATTAACGTTAATCAGTGAAAGAAACACAAAACACAACTCTTGTCAAATACAACATGCAGTTGGTCTATAGTCACAGTCATACACATTAAGTCACCTGTTCGATAGCGCTCTTGAGTTTGTTCATGTGGCTTTCAAAGAGAGGGAAGTGGGAGAAAAAGAAATCCTGGAAACGGCTGTTCTCCTCAGGGTTGGGGGACAGCATGAAGATGACCCCGATGGCAATCTTCTTCTTCCGAGCCACGCCAAGGCTTGGTACACCGCTTTCGTCAGACATGTTAAAGCTCTCCTCGACTGACCTGATCGGGACAGGGTACAAAGGGAGTCAACTTCGGAGCCAAGGCAGATCTGATACAACTTCCAAAACCTGACATATGTGTGCAGCTGCTCAAATTTCCAAATGTTTACTTGCCATGTAAACCTGAATCCTAGTACTTTTGCCCATGAAGATCAATAAAGTTATATCTTACCTTATATAGGACATCACTAGTCAGAAAGCTATTTAGGGTCTCCCTAGATAAGTGTCTTTCTTGTACTTTTGCAGCAGGTTTATTCTGTTGACTACTGCTTAGATATAACCAGTAAATATTGTACATACAAACATGTTACATGTTTCAACAGTTAAGCAGAAAAAGATACTTACGCATATCTGTTGAGCAAAGAAAACATGTCAATAGACTTTTAATCGTAGCCATTTTTAGTTTTGCAGCTGGTAAACAAGATGCTTTGGTGCTGCTGAACTGGACTGCCTGAAATATTAGAGCACTCAGAGGCTGACAGCTGCATTTACATTTATTTGTGTGTGTGTGTGTGTGTGTGTGTGTGTGTGTGTGTGTGTGTGTGTGTGTGTGTGTGTGTGTGTGTGTGTGTGTGTGTGTGTGATTCTGAGGAAGTCCTAGCAGGATAAACTTTACAAAAGCCTGTCAGAGGGAAGCAAAATGGAGGGGGGTTAGCGATTGGGAGAGACTTCTCTAAGT
This sequence comes from Sander vitreus, assembly GCF_031162955.1. NCBI lineage: Eukaryota > Metazoa > Chordata > Actinopteri > Perciformes > Percidae > Sander > Sander vitreus. The sequence continues at coordinate 9,334,781 of NC_135867.1, forward strand.
GTGTGTTTGGAAAGTTGTGCAGAAAAGCGGCACTTTAATTACGCTAAGTTTGCGCGAGCACATGTGAAAGACTTAACTCTCCACAGTGGTTCTTCGCTGCATGTACATTCATATACATGTGTTTGAACATGTACCTTGCACAGGTGTGTGTGCATGTATGATTGTGTGTGTGTCTCACCATCGGGGGAAGACGCCGTTTTCCAGGCTGGTGGTTTGGCTGCGGAGCCATCGGCGCTGGTAACTAGACGCGCAGCTGCTGGTCAGGGACGAGCCAGGAGATGGGAAGGGAGTGATCAACAGGCTGCTCAGAGAAGCTAAAGGGATAAGCGATGGGATAGAGAGAAGGATTGGAGGTAGATAAAGGAGGAGAGGAGAGGAAGGTTCGAGAAATTAAGAATGAAAAAAAAGGAGAACAGAAGGGAATAGGGAACAGATGGAGGGAATTGAGGGGTGATGGAAGAGAAAAAGATCAAGTGTGAGTCAGACAACAAGTGTGTAGGGTTACTCATTCTCAACGACACATTGTGTGCACACCCACCCACCCACCCACACACTTTCTACCACACAGAGCTAGACAGAAATCTGGAGGACAATAACTGTACTACTTACTAAGACAAAGAACTTGAAAAAGGGCAAACATATACAGCACACAAAACACAAAGATACACAAAAACACATCTAAACGCACAGAACCACACACACCTTTTCTCTTTTTAGCTCCTAATTACTATTACTGCTTTTATATGAGATCTAATATCAGTTAGCCTGCTAGCAGTCACATGCTGCAGGATACTTGGCTTTACACCAGGCTGACATGGTCATGACAACCTACACACATGCATGCATGCATGCAAGCACGCACGCAAGCACACACAAGCCCTGATCACTGGGTTATTTACAGACTGGGAAGCACGCACTGATTAATGGTCACATGAACCATTTAGACGGTGTGTGATCTTAAGGGTATGACGTATGAAGAGAAAACTGTGCTATAGAGTTGAAGATGTACCAAAAGAGCTATAGTAAAAGAAGAGAAAAGGTAGACGGGATAAGAGTTTGTGTCACAGTGGGACATGTAAGTATTTGTCTTTGTCAAAGTTAGCTATAGAGCGTGTGGGGAGGTGGAGAGTGTCGAGATGAGAGAATGAGGCTTGAATTAGAAGCTCATTTACTAGTTTTGAGAGCTGCTATATTTAATCCTTTGCATGTGACCCGGGTTTGAGCAGAAAGCGCCATTCCTGTCATACCAGTCATGCCAGTGGGGCATGGTGGTGTTTGTAATGAAGGGGGCGGTCAGTTTCCATTGCACAAGGTTTTCCAGACCCTAGAGGTCCTGTAAACACCTCCAGCCCTGCATCATCATTTTCTTTGTGGTTTTAGGTCAAAATACAGAATTGGCAGTGGAGAGAGGGATTTATGTCCTTTCTCACTCTCTCTTCATACACACCCCAGTCAGCCTTGACAAGGTGCACCTGTGGCTGGTATTAATGAATGGAAAACTGTGTGCATATGTGTGTGCATATGTGTCTGCATATTTGTCTGCATACCACGTTAGTGAAGTCGCAGCTTAAGTACCACTGTCTAAAGAAACCAATGCTTATGTAACTGTTCATGCTCTTGACCTTGAACAGTCAAGTTAAAGAAGATCAACCATTTTGACCCACAAAGTGCTTGAATTAAAAAATAAACTAATTAGCTCCCTCATTCATGTTTTGAGGAAACAATGACAGCCAGAGATTGTATACATTTGTGGGAACCTATAATGCGTTTGAGGTGAAAATGAGTGAAGTGTAATAGTCCAATAATTTCCTCATTTACACTTTATCTTCTCTGTTCCTTGGCCCCTTTGATCTTGACAAGAATAAATGTGAACCCATGTCAAAGCTCAGCTGTAGGGCTGAAAGCACACCTAGTGTGTGACCACAGAGTGTAGGTCAATCCAGGCTTTGGCTCCTAGTCTCGTTAACCTACCTGACCTGGCGATGCCGCTGTCCCTCTCGTCGTGAAGCCCTCGGCCAGGCATGTCCATGGGGTGACTGTGGCCTGCAGGAAGATGGAGAGAAAAAGTGAATGGTTGGGTAAAGGGTAAAGGAAAAGGGGTTAAGAGAAAGGGCAGAGGGAGATAAAGGTCAATTGCAGATGGGTGATATAAAGAAACAAAAGGAGAGATAGAAGAAATTCACCATCAAGTTAGAGCCTTGTAGTGCTCTTCTACTCCGCAAACAAATGTAAAGGCTAATGCTTTTGGATGCTTCACCTCCTCAGCATCCATGTCAAAGTTATGAAAATGAAATGAATAAGAAAATAATACGAGAAATCAATTTCACCCCAAAGAATTGCAACCATTTTTTTTACTTACAAAAAATTAGGACTTGCAACCAGGAAAAGGATTGAGTTTTTCTTGCTATAGCCTGACCAGTAAATGCATCACTATGTGGAATGGCTCAAAGTACATACAGTTAAGATAAGGTTGAACATTTTTAAAATTACTATTTATTGTGGCAGAATGGCCTGGTGGCTTATTCAAAACAACTGTATCAACTGTAGGCTATAAACCACACAACTCCTACATGTAAAGTCCCCACAATAAAGGCTAGGCTACAAATGACAAATTTCTACTGTGAAGTGGCTGTTACTGATTGATTCTTATGCTGTTAATGCACCCTTTGTTTTGTGACATCAAAACAGAAAGTGCCACAAACCAAACAAAAATAGCAAAAAGCACTACTGTTATAATAGGCTGTTGTTGCTCACTGACACCATCTACAGTAGCTGTTACAGCTATGATGTAACTTTCTACAACAGTACTACAATAATATGAATGTCACAAGCTTGTTTGCTCAAATGTCCTTCTCGTCAACACTTCGACATAATATGGGAAAAATGCCAATGCTTCTCACAGCAGAAAGGAGTAAAACCACAAATGCACATTTTAATGTGCAGTTGAAAGCATAGCTCTGGTTGAGATGATTAAAGGAGAATTCCGGCAATTCCGACAATTTTTACGTTAATCTTGATCGCTATAGCTACGCGAGTACTTTCGATAGAAAAAAACCCGACCCGAATCAGTGCAGGGAACACGGAGAAGCTGCAGCTACGTACTACAAGCGTCCCCTGAGCTAAAACGGCAGTGGTCGGGGCAAGTTTTAGAGTGCCTTTGTGCCTGTTTACAGAGACAAAATGCAATTAATATGTCTGTGCCACATGAACAGGGCCCTTACGTGTCAACAAGATGCGTTTTCAACTCAGACATTGTTTAAATTCACCTACCCTGGTCCTTGTATCGATCCTGCCGGTAGGTAGCTTGCCCTGCTAGCTGATAGCCGTTAGCTGTTAGCCGTTAGCTGCTAGCTGCCGTCCAGTGAGTGTATTCAGACAGGCTTCTGTAATAATCATCCCAATAACAATCCACGGAGCGGTGGTGGTGTGGATATGTCCTCCAGAGGACAGGTCATGTCACGTCTTGAAGTGTATTCCCCCCTAAAATAAACAGTAGTGCGGTAGTAGCTGTTAGCTGCTAGCTGCCCTCCGGTGAGTGTGTACAGCCAGATAGCCGTTAGCCGTTAGCTGCCATCCGGTGAGTGTATTCAGACAGGCTTCTGTGATAATCATCCCAATAACAATCCATGGAGCGGCGGTGGTGTGGCTATGTCCTCCAGAGGACAGGTCATGTCACGTCTTGAAGTGTATTCCCCCCTAAAATAAACAGTAGTGCAGTAGTAGCTGTTAGCTGCTAGCTGCCCTCCGGTGAGTGTGTACAGCCAGATAGCAGTTAGCTGCCGTCCGGTGAGTGTATTCAGCCAGGCTTCTGCGATAATCATCCCAATAAAAATCCACGAAGCGCCCGGTGGTCTGGTGGATGTCCTGCATAGGACAGATCATGCCTTCGCAGCGAAAGGTTTATTTCCCCCTCAAAATAGGTAATTGAGCACTGTAGTGGTTATGACCATATCAGTGACTATGTAACTACATGGAAACGGGATAAACGATGCCTGTGGCTTGCACAGTAATAGTGTTACTGAAGCTTAGCTGTAGCATCGCGCTGTCTCCTGGGAATTCAGTTGTAGCAGGAAAAGGTAAACAGTAGTGTGCAGATTGGAGCGTAGTGTGTGAAGAGCAGAGTTGTTTATAAGGGAAGAAGCTTGGAGTAACGTAACTATGGAGAATATAGCAAATATACAACACACGGAAGAGCCTTTTGAGTTTGACGGTCATCCTTATTTATTTGAATCCGAGTATACAGACGAAGAACTAGCCTCACAAGAGTTGGAAAGAACGAGACAGACAGAGGGAAAACAGGCAGATGAACTTGATGCTCCAAACGCAAGCTAAAGCTAGCCTTCAGTAACTGGAAGACATGGAACACCATCGCCGCTCCGTGGATTGTTATTGGGATGATTATTACAGAAGCCTGTCTGAATACACTCACTGAACAGCAGCTAACGGCTATCTGGCTGTACACACTCACCGGAGGGCCGCTAGCAGCTAACAGCTACTACCGCACTACTGTTTATTTTAGGGTGGAATACACTTCAAGACGTGACATGACCTGTCCTCTGGAGGACATATCCACACCACCACCGCTCCGTGGATTGTTATTGGGATGATTATTACAGAAGCCTGTCTGAATACACTCACTGGACGGCAGCTAGCAGCTAACGGCTATCAGCTAGCAGGGCAAGCTACCTACCGGCAGGATCGATACAAGGACCAGGGTAGGTGAATTTAAACAATGTCTGAGTTGAAAACGCATCTTGTTGACACGTAAGGGCCCTGTTCATGTGGCACAGACATATTAATTGCTTTTTGTGTCTGTTAAGAGGCACAAAGGCACTCTAAAACTTGCCCCGACCACTGCCGTTTTAGCTCAGGGGACGCTTGTAGTACGTAGCTGCAGCTTCTCCATGTTACCTGCACTGATTCGGGTCGGGATTTTTTTCTATCGAAAGTACTCGCGTAGCTATAGCAATCAAGATTAACGTAAAAATTGGACGGAATTCTCCTTTTAATGTGCATGTCAACATGAGCTTTTGTTGCAAAGCGTGTGAGTGTGTGTTCACTCCTGTGGTACACTGTGCTTTATGACCATACCAACACTGCATATCTAAATGCCATGCCAACCTAAGGGTGCCCTGAACAGGATTGTGGGTAGGCAGCAGCATGGCTACGACTACGCTACAGCAAGGGCAAAGGTTTTACCCCCCCAGAATCCTGAATAAGATGTTGTCATAGTTTATAGTTAAAACGCATGTAAAGCCTAAAATCACTGCCCACATATCACAGTCACTGGCAAAAACAAGTTAGTGAAAGTAGTGAGTGAAGAACACAGAGGAGGAGGAGAAGGAACTGCAAAAACTTTAACTAGAAAGAACTACAGCCACCGACACCAGTGAAAACCCATGCACACCACTTCTGCGTGCGCCATACACCTGCAGGCCTGGGTCAGATAGTTCTGGCAGATGGGTTTTATGATTTGTTTGAGAAAACGTTATGACTGACGGGTGAGGTTGTCTTATTGGACACTGCCATTAGCAAAACAACGGAACAGAAGGTGTTTGAAGCAGTACATATCCCTCTGTGATTTACTAAGTGGCAGTTTGTGTTGTTAAGGTTCACTGCCAATTTCCAGTGATCCAGCATTTGTAAATAAAATTCACAGCTCATTTAATGGTGCGGATGTCTTGCAGCATGGCAGAGAACAGTAATTTGGTGCCACTTGAAGTTGAATCTAAATGTCCTCACCTGCCCAAATTAACTAATTAAAAGGGAAGACATAATCTTCTTTATGAAGAATATACCAAACAAGAACAGTTTCTGCAGCTTCTATCTGACCCAAGTTATTTACAGACGTGCTGTGATATTGCATGCTATGACTACTGCAACCACTTTTAGTGCAAGAATCACCACACATGCATGCATCTGCTGAGAGTCAAGGCCTGTACAAAAACTACTACTGAAACTATTGTCTACACACACGCATGCAACTGGCACACATCACTCATGGCCAGTTTTAAGCGCCAACCTGAAAAGAAAGATGCACTCTTGATGAGGCGCAGAGGGCCCTGTTCAGAGAAGGCCCGTCGAGGGCTGCAGAGCTGAGAAAATCCTGCGCAGCACAAACAAAAACATGGAAAAGAAAAAAGGGAGGAAGAGGGGGGAAAAAAAGACACATAAAAACATGAACCGCTGTTAGTGACTGTGTAAAGAGGAAAGCTGGTTGCCTCCTGTGGTCCGACCACCTCGTAGCAAGAAGCTGAGTCACAGGAGCTTTTAGTCTGGAATGAAATAATGACCATCATCTGGTGGGTCAGTCAGTCATACAGACAAACAAGAAGGCTGGTATCACTCACAGAAAACACAGCTAATCAAACAAATACATTATGACAGGCTTTCCATCTCCGATGTCTACAAGTTGATCATTTTTGTCTTTTATGTGAGGATGACACAGAGAAAATGCTCTAAATGATAGAATTTGCCAACAGTTCTTTATATTCTTTTTTATGTTCTTCAGGGTGTTTGATTTCAGTTTTTCAGATACAATAGATTTTTTTACAAAGAGTTTTACCATGAGTACCAAGTAGAGTCACCATGAGTTTTCGGGAAGGACCAGAAGAGTTACAACAAAGATATACTGCTATGAGTGTTTGATAGGATAACAGTTAATTATGCAAATTTCCTGAGAAAACGTGTGCTTCCAGAGCTAGTTTGAACATTCTCCAATTGTTCACAAGCTTAGTGCTGGTGAGCAGTAAGTGAGAGCTGTTTGCAGAGTCTATCTAGCCTGGTTTGCATTCAAACAGGAAAGGAAGGAGAAAGTGAGAAACAAAATCAGCTGATTCCTCACAGTTCTACCAAGGCACATCGACTTCAACTGACAGTTACTGAGGTAACATAAGATACTAAATAAGATTGACTGAACATGCAGTCGTACATGCTCCACAAGTCCTTTCAAGAAGAAAGTAACTACCCTGAGTGTCTATCTATGACCATACAAAAACAAACATTTCATACACTTTTTACACAAGTGAACTGAAAAGAAACAGGAGAACATTGGTGGCTAAAGGTTTGGTGTGGCACTGGGTTTCTGTGGTTACCTATGTTCCCTAGGAGACTGTTGGGCCCGGTGTTTTGATCGGGCCTTAGGGTGTTGCTGTCCTGTCCAATGAACTCTAGGCTGTCTTGTAACCTGTGCAAGACCAGAAAACCAGCAATAAAAGTTAGGAGGTTTATGCGGATGATTTTATAACATTTGATGATTTTCTGGCACCTGCAACAGAATTATACTGTATACATACACTATATGCAAGTTTGAAAAAAACAAAAAAAAAGTGTGTTTTAATATATTCAAAGTTGATTACAATTAGGGCACACAGTTTGTATGAGACAATTGTGAAAGAGTGTGTTCAACTAGACAAAGAGAGTCAGAAAGACATAGAGACAGGATGCCTAGTTGACATAAACAGAGGGAATATAGACAGTAACCAAGACAGATGCGAATGGGAGGGAGAAAGATGAGATGAGAATGTATCTGCATGTGCTGGCTAATGGAAGAAGCTGCAATGGGAATCAGAGCGAGAGGTTCGTGTTGATAAGCATGTGTGTGCTTACGTGTTAAGGCTGCCGTACACACTGCCTCCCGTCCTTGCGGTGAAGACCTTACTCAACATTAACTGAGGTGGCGATCTGATATAACGATAGCACAGGGACAAAGATCATCAGCATGCAGGCTCGGTTCATGTGCACGCATTGTGCTTCTTTCACACCCAACCTCATTTGTCTCTTCTTCTACCACCCACATTTGAACATATTTGGAAAAAAAGGAATCTCAAAATCTAGTAATAAAAGCCATATAAAATGTCAAAGCACAAAAAAAAAAAAAAAAAAAAAAAAAAGGAAAAAGCTGTTGATGCATCTCTATTCGCATTACCTGATCTGGTGAATTTTTAGTGTGGAACCTTTGTAGCTCATAGCCACAGAGCCAAACATCATCTCCCCCAGCATTACCACATCGGACGAACATCTCGAACCCTGGAGAGGAGAGGAGGACCACAAATCTTTAATGTTGTTACCCTTAAAGAGCAATGAACTCCACAGTGATCTGAAGATTGTTTTTGTCTAAAAGGTGACTCCTACTGGACTTTGACGTATATACATGCAAATGACGTGTATATGCGAGTGTTTTGTGTACATATCTACTTATGCAGCTGGGAATGCATGGGCATGCATTTACTGTACATCCCTGCAGGGGAGTAAATATGTAAATGTTGCATGAAAGTCTGTTTTACCTGGAAGCGGATGCCCTGCTCCTTGGTTTCCTTGGTTTCTGAGGTGCAGGAGGAGGAGCTGTCCAGGGAACTGCTGCTGCCTCCAGTAGGACGGAGCTGGCAGCACTTCCCGAACATCTTCACCTGGCCCTCATTGCTCTGTGGCATAAAAACAAAAAATGCAGTAATATAGGCTCATGAACACAGGCTCTGCAGAAGGTTCAAGTTATATCAGAAAACCACACGCTTAATTCACTTCATGGTATAATCCATTATTATACCCATATAGATGTGAGCTTATAGTTTGACTTGAAGATAAAAAAGGACCACTTTTTACTGCTTTGTTTGCAGCCATTAAGAATGTAAACAAACTTTAGCAGCCTCTCAAAAAATTAAACTGGTGGAGTACAGAGCATACCAGCCTCTTCCATCGTTTCATCAACCAAGTTGTTTTTTCCTTTTCCTGTCAAATATAGAGAAGCCTACAAAAATGCTCTCTTTTGACTAAGTGCATTCAGCAGCAATGAATAACTTTTTTTTGTTATCTACTTCTCATACTTGCAAATACGTAGGGACTAAACAATAAAAACAAAACACCAAAAATGGATGAAACAAAAATTAGCTTAAAAGCTCTGTGCCATTTTGTGCACATGAAGTCACCAAGACAGATGCAGACATTTATGTGTTTTAGTTCTTAAAGGCCATGTGCCCTTCAATGTGGAAACAGCCCATACATGTAGGAATAGATAAAGTCAAGAGGATGTTATTGCAGGGGGATTTCAGTTATGGCGGCCTCTGCTAACATACACATAACGAGAGAGGCAAACAAAGCACACTTCACCTTTAAAAAGTCACAGTCTGTCTAATTTCATCCTGATGCCCTAACATTTGAACAAGTCCCAAATATAAAAAGTTGAATTGGTCGGGTCTAAAACCATAAAAACCTGATCCAGAAGCAATTCTGTAAACAGCAAACTAAAAGCAATGTGAGCTCAATCACCCCGTCATGTGCCTTCTTAACTTGGCAGCCTACTCAAGAGGAATGCATTTGGGAGGGTGGGGAGCGTGTGTGTGTGTGTGTGTGTGTGTGTGTGTGTGTGTGTGTGTGTGTGTGTGTGTGTGTGTGTGTTTTAGCTAAGCTTTGGAAATGGCTCACTTGAAACCACTGTCGCTGCCAATGTAAGAGACGAAGAGAAAGGAGGGAGAAAACAACAGGGAAGCAAAGAGAGACAGAAGGAAAAAGGGAGAAGGAAAGCAGACAGATGAAAACAGATGACTGTTTTTGCTTAATTCTGCTCTTTTAAAGTACATTAGTAAACACTTTACACATGTATGCAACTTGTTGTGTACATATTCTATTCTCTCTTGTCAATGAGTGATTTTGTAGCACACCCATATCCTTACACTAATGACGCAAGGCTAATTCTGAGCGAGAATGTGTTTGAGTGTGTACGTGTGTGTGTACGTGTGTGTGTGTGTGTGTGTGTGTGTGTGTGTGTGCTGCAGTGCAGTGTGAGGTGTGTACACAGAGGCCAGCAGCATGTGACTGTCAGTCATATGACTCTTTCAGCAACTCGTGAGCAAGCAGCACTGCAATCATTCCCTCCCTTCCCCCTCCACTCCTCTCTCTTCACCCCTCTCTAATTCCCGCAGCTTTCTCTCTCTTTCCCCCCCCTCTGGACCAGATTTTCCTCCAGCTCCCTCTTCCCATATATTGTATTATTTCCCACCAACACCCCCACCCCTCTTTTCTTCACTTTTCTTTCCCACCCATCCAATGCATGCTCCATCCTCGCTTGTTTCTCTATTCCTCAGTCTCTCTGACCCTCTGTGCTTTTCTTGTTTCTGCTGCTGATCTCTCCAAAAATAAATTTGTCTGAGTTGACAAAAACAACAACAAAAAAGACAAGAAGAATAGCTGTGATAGAAGTCACAAAGTAGCTGGCAAAGCCCTAACAACGCAGAATGTGCCAAAGACACACAGACACAGAGACACACAGACACACACGCAGCCGATTTAGAGAAGGAAGCTGCAGAGTGGGAGGCAAATGTGGAGAGGGTGAGACCAGAGCAAAGACAGACCAGTGAGTGACACGCTGTCATGTGAGGATGAAAGAATGCTGCTTACACATGCTGTCAGCTGAGGCTATTATTATTGGAGATAAGAACTCCAGAACAAACCAGTCAGGGTCAAACAGGAACACACAGCAGCATTATGAAAATATTAGGCATGTTATTCAAAATGAAAAAAAGAATAAAAAAATAAAAAATAAAAAAAAGAGTGGTGACCCTGTGTCACCGATAGTTGGGGGGAAAAAAAAATAAAAAAAATAAATAAAAAAAATCAGCTATTAGGTGCAAGTGTGGGAGCTGGAGAATACCCAAAGCTGGTTGCCAAAAGACATAATTGACATGTTTAAAAGCTATAGTTGCACACACCCTGATAAAGACTGCTACGCTGTAGTAACACAGTTTTTATCATCATGTCTCACAGGCTGAGATGGGTGTGTTGACATTTAACCAACGCTGAGTCTCATGCACTCACTGATGCACACACATAGACTATCTGTTTGACATAATGTCAGAATGTTTAAGGCGATATCTGCTTTCAAATTTCATTTAAATAGGACCTGCAGCTTGTCTACTGCATCAGTTGACCACTGACATTACACCGAGACTTGTAACAAACAGTGTATTTTCATTACCATCTACAAGCCAAGATAGGCCTTCAAATGACAACACACACACACACACACACACACAACTCACCGTGACGGGGGTTTCCTCCGTGCCCTTCTTTTTGGTATTGGAGTCGAAGAGGACATTCCTGCCGCGCCTCTCACAGTCCTGGTACACTATCAGCCTGATCTGACTGGGCTCCAGCTGGGGGACTGGCCAGCTAGATGGAAGCAAAAATGGACAGAGAGGAGGGATGGAAAAGTGAGGGATGAAAAGAGGAAGTAAAGGAGGGAGAAAGCAAAGGGGGGCAGGAGGACGAAAGGTGGGATGGTGAGAGAAAATAATGCAATTAGTACAAATAAACTGACAAAGCAGATGAAACTGAGTGAATGGGGAAATTGAGGAAACATCATCTCACATATATGCATTTCTCAGAGTGTTTCTTTAAAAAAAACACTTCATAAACAAGCTGGTGCAACATAGTACTGAAAGAAGCAGTGGAGCAACAATACAACTTTTCCCACTGTAAATACCAATTCTGAGCACAAACCTTTTTACATTATGAAACTGATAACTGGAAATGTTCACAATTCATTTTCAGACGTAACAGGGAAAAGGTCTACAAGGGTTCTTTGGTTATCCAACTGCAGTTACTCAATGAATTCTATGGTTTGCTAGAGTCAAACTACTTGGCACATCTGAATAAACTGTGTACATCAAAAGAGACTTGAGATTTGGGACAGTTCATTAAAAGAGTATTACACCAATGTAGCATTGCACCTTATAACGTTGTTGGACTCACAATGGACAATTTTTTCTATAAGTATAAAAATTGATGCAGCAGAACTGGCTATGCTCTGACCAGGAGAGAAAATGCAGACATGATGTACTAGCAAGCTTTAAATAAATCTGTTTAAGCCCTCATCCCTCTCAGTGGGCATGGTAGAGCCAACAGACTGCATGCCACAGTTACCAATCATCCATCTCTTACCTAAACCAGTAGGGACCAACCTACTAGGTTTACAGGGCACCCAGATAACAAGATGCCACTATGGACACTCACTCAGCTGATTTAATCCAAGATTGTCAAAAAATAGAATACAATACTTTTTCTTTAAAAATCCAGGGAATAGTTGCCTGTGCCTAACATATTATGACGGCAGCTCCACCGTGCTCTGCATTCACACAGTTACCAGCGTAACAGTCACCCAGTATAACCAGTCCGCAGCTCCACTGGATGGGTTGAGTCATCATTAATACTTCACTCAAGGCAATGAGCTTTATTGTACACATAAATGTAGAGTGAAGAGCCACTGTATTGTCCATTGTCCATCCTGTAACTAAAATCATTTTTTAAAAGCAACTAGCCAAAGGACTTCTTTGAAATTCAAATATCTGCCAAATTGTATCATTGTCCTTTGGCAGATCAATGTACTGTACTCACGCAGCTCTCTTAACAGACCTAAAACACAGTTTATCAACAAGCTTCTTACAATTAGCAACAGGTAAGATGTATAGCCATACTGGAGATTTGGGGGTATTAGATTTTACAGCAGTGGTACATTTCTTCTGGCAGTAAACATTGTCTCAAACAGTTAAGTAACAGATAAGCCATTTTTACTGGCAGCCCCTGCTCCGTGGCTGTTGCTAGGTAACCTGAGGTTTTATTCAGCTCATCTTCAAGATGTTGTTGCATATTTACATCTCACTATGGGCACTAGCAGGCCTTCACAAGACTCTGGCACTCCCCTCTGCTTTAGGGGGAAACTCGGTCCCTGGTTGATTTAGTAGGGGCTATAAACATGACAGGGGATTGGACCGACAGATAGACGGTCAAGGATTTCTGTCTGACCTGATGAATGGGTCAGGCAGATGGACACAGAGCTCGACCTAAATATAGCCTTTTATTTGGGAGCAGGGGCCGTCCCCAAACACAAGTGTTTATAGTAAATGGGTTGGTGAGGAGGGGTGGAAAATGAACAGTTAAGTCCATTTCAATAGTACACACAAGCTGACATTCAAAAACAGTATACAACTGTTCGGCAGGGCATGGAATACCTTGCCCTGTGGAACGTGTGTTGGCGTATGCTTCTCTGTGCGTTTGTGTGTATGTGAGTGTGAGAGGGAGAAAAAGGGCCTCCAATGGGAAACCCCTATAAAAACACATATATACACTATGTATATATATATATATATATATATATATATATTACATTCTGTCTTTATATTTTTTATTCCATCCATCCAAATATTGTGTGAATGTTCATATTGCTGTTTATTGTGTTCTGTCCGAATATTTGACAAATTCCATGCATGTGAGCTACTATTTACCAAACACTGGTGTCAAAATATTGCCAGCATTCTTGGAGGCAAAATGGTTAAGTCTTGCAGGGGAGTAGGTTAAGGGAGTCATGTGCTGCAGCCTGCTGTACTGTTAAGTTGTCAAACCAAAGTAATTTGTCAGATGAGGCCTTGAGAGGCAATCACACAAGAGTAACTTTTTTTGAAGACTCGTGCTCACCATTTCTGCAAGGATAAATCTCCAGCATTCAATCCTGTAGCTCAAGGATTGAGCTTGCTGCCTACCAATATGGAACAAAACTACCATCTGAAATTGAATTAGGCTTTGTGGGCGATCAACAGAAGGAGCCACATTTCACTGCATGCATGCTGTTGCACAGGCACGTGTTTATTGTTAATTAAGGTCCCCCGTAGCGAAGACTATCCTTCCTGGGGTCCAACACAAGACAAACAAACATGCACAAATGCGTGTATCTGTGAACTGCTAAAATATACTGTAGCTCCTGTCTTATGTTCTCCAGTTGCTAAAAATGTATCATTGTTCAGAAAAAGATGTTAAATCAGTCAAGGAGTAGTCAGAGAAATAAAAACATTAACCGGCCGGGTACTACATTAGTAAAATGTAACAACTTAATGTTTCATTCACACTGACTTTTTCCAGCTCATTTTCTGTAACCAGTGTAGCATGAAGGCATGTTAGGTGGAATAAGCAAGTTAGCAAAACTAGCCAGCCAGCCAGCCGCAGCGGGCTGCTTGGTCCCTCCACTTCACCACTGCAGGAAGACTTCTTTGCAGAGAGATGTACGACAAATAGCTTATCGCTGCCTACTGCCATTGCAAGTTATTTCCTCTCATGCAGGTGCAGAACGTACATGCTAGTTGGCCATCGACTGTAGTCTTGACTTTGTGTTCAAGTGCAACTTTTTGGCCAAGAGACACAAGCGACGTGAGGAGACGTGAGGCGAATGCCAGTCGGCCAGCGTCACCCCTAGTTCATTGCCATCTGCTCGGTGTGTCAGCACTCAGCACCTTTAGATTCTACTTGGCTTGTGAATGGCTGTTCTATTGTTGTTCTTCTGCTTTTTGGTTAGTCCAAGTAAATGTTGGATCGCTTTACAAAAACATCTTAAGTTTTATCCTCCTGGCTCCTGTCCGAGGAGAGACCCAACCTTTTACCCAGTCTGAGTGTTAAATGGGTGACATAATGCCTGCCTGGCCTACATAATGAGCTCAAATTGCATCGTTTGAGATCGGGTTGATATTCACCTCATAGACTTGTGTGCAAGATTACACATCAGGCGGTCGTTTTAGTCCGTCACATGCCTTTCATGAGTGATTTGTTTATACATCTGACTTTGCTGTTGGTTTTCAAGTGTTCAGCTTTAGTGCATCTTTATGCATTTTGGTTGATAGTCTCTTCCATTGAAAAAAATAAATTCTTGAGAAATCATCTCTGATGCCCTTTTTGCAACTATCATTAACTGATTTAACCTTTTAAGCATTTATTTATTTATATATATATATATATATATATATATATATATATATATATATATATATATATATATATATATATTAGAGGTGCAACGATGAATTGATTAATTGATTAGTTGTCAACTATTAATCGCCAACTATTTTGATAATTGATTAATCGTTTGAGTAATTTTTTATTAAAAAAAATAAGATTTCTCTGATTCCAGCTTGTTAAATGTGAATATCTTCTAGTTTCTTCTCTCCTTTGTGACAGTAAACTGAATATCTTTGAGTTTTGGACAAAACAAGACATTTGAGGAAGTCCTCTTAGGCTTTGGGAAACACTGATCCAGATTTTTCACCATGTTTTGACATTTTTATAGATCAAACAACTAATCGATTAATCGAGAAAATACTTGACAGATTAATAGACTATGAAAATAATCGTTAGTTGCAGCCCTATAAAATATAATTGTTTGCTGCTCTACCACCATCTTGAATGAACAAAATCTGAAGTTGTTCAGAAGAAGCGCGACTTAGTTCCAAATTCTGGCCAAAAATCGGTGCAACAGTCACAAAAAGAGACAATGTGTTGTTCCCAGATCAGCCCAGAGGAGATCTGCATAATTTGACACCAAGTTCACTGCTCCCTTTGTTTTAAACATAACAGAGAGAAAACACACAGTGAGATGCAAGGAAGAAGGAATAAACACAGGACAGAAAGCTAGAAACACAGCAAGACAGACCCCTTTTATAAGTTAGTTTTGAGGTAACACAAAAACTAAAGCTGAGAACACTACAAGAAATAATAACATTGAATAAGAAAATGCAGCTAACATTGAAGGTTGTTGGAGAGAAAACCAGAATTGAGCTTAGATAAGAGAAAAGATCATACAAAGCAGAAACAAAAACATCTGAGATAGACAGAAAGACATTTGAAAGAAAGACAAGGCAAGGGAGGAAGTACCCCATCAGTGAGCTTGTGACAGTCACAGCGCTGACAGAAGAGAGTCATTCATAAAAGTAGCACATGACTTCATGACTGTTACATACTTGTACTGCATTGACTTCGATTGTCTGAACCAAAACGTCTCTTACAAATGCATACACGTTATCATTTCCTTGAACAACCTGTTGATCTTAAAAAGAAAATCCCCAACAATGGTTTAATTTAAGGTTACATTTCAAAATGCCACAAAGATCACAAGCAGGGCCTTAACTTTTTTGGAAATGGTTCACCTTCTTCCTGAACAAAATCCAATCTGAGATCACAGATATGTAAAACAGAAACTCTTTGAACCACAACTCCACCCAAACACATAAATGCCACACAGTTTTGTTCTTATCCAAATTCAACACAAAGGTGTTCTTTACCACAAACTGTTTAATCTTCATTATATAACATTGACCTCAAATGATAGAATCAATCTTTAAATCTACAGCCTTGCTGCCTTAAACTGCAAGTGCTGTCCAGCAGCAAACAGCCACAGGTTGCCAACACAGAAGACAAAACCTGAAGGAAACAACATAACTAAACCTCCTTTGACCAACACTACCATGCCCACTTGGATGCACGTACGCCTGGTTAAATATTACCGACTCCTACCTGGGCATCATTGTGAGTCTTTCCCCAGCCCTCTCCCTCTATTCCTCTCTCTTCTCTTCTCTTCTCTCTCAGCCAAAGCAGGGTCTAAGAATAGCGGTGAACTAAATTCACACCACAACATGAGACTGTCAGGTGATCGCAGGAGCACTGTGTGTGCTGGACAGTACAGAGGCAGCAACAGCAGCCAGCCCGGACTGCTGACTGCCACAAAGCACTGTGATAACAGAGTGACAGTGGGGATTTGTTTGTGTGTTGTTTCTTAACCCACTCTTTTTGTTCCGCTCTTCCTTGTTGTTCCCTCTCCGCTTCTTTCTATTGTTCTTTCTTGGATACATTTAATACACGTATGCGTAAATGTGCAATTTGTCCTCTTAACAGAGAATGCTTAGAAAAAGAACAGGGAAACAAATAGCTTATATATATATATATATATATATATATATATATATATATATATATATATATATATATATATATATATATATATTCTGGCTTTAGTTGATGTTCTTCTACATGATAACTACTATTACTATCACCCACAACACCTTAACAACATTCATGTGTCCATAGACACTGATCCATACTGATTTTGAACAATAGTAGTGCAACAAAAAAATATAAAGGAATATAAAAGAGTAAAACCCAAGAAGTTAGGCATCCATCCACTGGGATGCACTTGGAATTTTAATTCCATACTAATGGGAGCCAAATATGTTTATAATCTATTATTCCTGGAGAAACAAGAAAAACAATTTCATTTGACAGTGATACAAAGCCTGCAACAATGGGGGGAAAGCACCTACAGCCGTTTCTGGCGATGTGTGTACTGATAAAGGTCACAAAAAAAGCATGCAATTTTCCTTGACTGCAGTGAGTCAGACATCAGCATACTTACAAAGAGCCATCGCTCTCTCTCCACTGCCACTGGAACATCTGTGCGTGTGCGTGCGTGTGTGTGTGTGTGTGTCAGAGATAGAGAGACAGTTACATAAATATCCCTATGTCCAAGCTGTGTGACAGAGGTTTCGGTTAGGTCCTGGCACAACACAGTATTTTTAAAAGACATTGTGAGCGGTTTCTGCTGCAGGTAACAGCCGATGCACATGGCGCAGCGCTGTCATAAAATATATTTTGACTCTACAATAATATAAATAACTACATTTCTACAGAAAGAAATCCATCATCTAGCATTCCCATTAACATGCTTTTCTGGGATCATGACATTTAAATGGTAAAGTCTTGTACCAGCTTAGGGTAGTTATGGTTTCACTGCTGGCCCCAGTGTCGGGACTAGATAAAACATGCTTGTATTTAAACAAATCACATGGAATAATCTAGATGAATTAACGCTAGTTTTCCATAAGGGCAGGTTGCTCTGTAGGTAATGACTGCTGAGATGACTTTTCCTGAGAGAACGACAAACCAGTATCTTAACACCCTTAAACTGATTCCTTGTCATTGGTCCCTGCACCTTGACATATGATGTATCAGAGGTTTAACAGACATGTATGAGTCCCAGCTACACTCAGCTCGTTCTGTGCCGTCATGCTATTTTCCCACAATGGAAGTGAAATATTACTACTAGATATGCATCACTGTAGTGACACAGAAGAACAGTGATCACATCTAATCTTTAAGATATCTCTAGCCGTATAGGGAGACCTTGTGCACGTACACTCTCAGAAATGCATTGATGCGCCAATACTTTCCACGGTCTGTCCACCCTTTCAAATTTGAAACCTTCCATGTAGAGATTGTGGTATATGGGCTGAAAAGTAACCCAAATACAGGGAACACTCTTTTGCTGCTGAAGTCCTAGGGTGAAACACAATACAGTTGAGTATAAACCTTGTCACACTGACACAAGTGCTGCACTTCCGTGAGCTGAGGTTTTGCTCCGAGTATATTCTAGTACAGCAACTGAACGCACCTGACTACCTGAATACCTGCTTGTTATGTTGCATTTAGGGCTTCTGCATTCCTGCAATCACAAGATTCTGAGTGTGTGAATATGCTGCAACGCCCTGAGGTTACAGCAATTACAAAGACAATAACAAATGTTATACATAGAGATGCTAGGTAAATAACCAAGAGTGATTTTACCCAAGATTCACATAAACATTAACCTATATAAAGAACAAAATCTGCAGAGTAATATTTATCAGTATATTTTGTGAAAAGCATGTTAATCCTTTGGGGGGTGGGGGGCATTTTTGACATTGGGGACTGTGTTTGGCTGGTATTCCCTGCATAGTGTCTTGAAACAAGCTATTATTATACAGTATGTGTTTGTCTTTACACCGTGTGTGCATATTCTGATGACTATGTGTACACTATGGCTTACTCACTCACAACTTCTGAATCAGCAACACATGACAGAAAGGGAGTGATGAGAGTAATGAGTGTATGACTGTGATTCACAAAGAATCACATGACCATATCATCAGGCTAAACAGGAGTGGTGGAAGCTATGTAGAAATCAGGACGTGTGGTCAATTTTGCCTTCAAAGTGAAAAGCAGATTTGCCTCCACAATGTGGAAACTGCATGGAAATTAAACTTTTATTTCCTCCTTTTAGTAATCATAGCGACAGAGAGTGTCGTATGATAACTGTTCAGCCTTAAGACAAAGTAATTACGATCAGAACATCCTGTCAAATCACCTGCCCCAGATCTCTCTCTCTCTCTCTCTCTCTCTCTCTCTCGACCCAGGCTCCCAACAGACAAACTAATCACACTGCCAGTTTCACACTTTCAATGAAAGTTGTCATCCAAAGCACCTTACCATAATCTTAGAATAGGTCATCACAGTGAAAACAAATAAATGGACCGATAAATAAATATTGGGACAAAAGCTAAAATAAAGATTAGGACTAAATCCTCAATGGTGTTCCCTGTAAATTAGTGAACTAAGGTAAATTTAGATAAACACTGTTCAACAATGTAGCAATTTCAATAACAAATGGTCCTGGAGATAGATTCATACCAACAACCAAGAAACCTTAAATGCTTAAAAGAAAACCAGTCCCTTGAGGCTTAAACTTAAATTATGGTCTTCAGTGTTTCCTCGGTCAGTGCCCCCAATTTTCCTTTGAGAGTTTAAATTGAGGGTCACATGTCACTACAGAGGCCACTACATTGATAAACAGCTCAAATAGTTTTTTGGACATTTAATAAACCAGAGCTGTATATTATAGAGAGTTTGGCTAACTAGGGAATCGAAGAGCTATCCCGTTATGCGATTGGTTCTGAGGTGGTCACGCGTTTTGTGGACTCCATGCTGGATACCAACATTCATCCGATTCCCATTGACATAGTGCAGGGAATAGTGGAAAATGTAATAAATTATTTTAAAAATGACATAAATCACTGAAGAAATGCCTAACTGTTGCGCATTTGGCTGCAATGAAAGACCAGGAAGCGGCAAAAGATTTCACAAGTTCCCCCATGAACCGAAAAGGCAAAAAGTGTGGGAGCTGAAGGTCCCATGATCTTGCCATAGTCATGACTTGAATTTAAGCTAGTCTGACTTAAATTGTCATCTGTAACTCAGATGCAAAATACTGTGACCACGCAGGCATGGGATTTATGTTGATTTAGATCAATAAATATTCTTAATACATAACTTTGCCTTGGTTACTACTAAGTTATTATTGCTAGCATGATAACGTTCAGGGCTGTAGTACCGGACGGTTTTTCTATGGTCTCGGACTTGTCTCGGTCTCTGCCACTGGTCTTGCCAAATATGGCTTTTGGTCTCAACAGAGTCCAGGTGTCTTTATTATGTTCATAATATTATTGGAGGGAAAGTCAAACACAGCTTGGACGGGGATGTTGTTCGGCTTTTCACAAGTTTAGACAGCTAACGCTACGCCGACGTTTGCTAACGTTAGCGCAACAGCGTTAGCCTAGCCTGCTAGGTAAATATTACGACTGCCTTCGGAGTTTCCTATATCTGCGTCCACTAGAGATGCACCGATTACAACTTTCTAGGCCGATTCCGATTTCCGATTTTCTTTGAGTTAGGCCAGCCGATACCGATTTTAGCCGATTCCGATTTCATAACCTAACCACTTTACAGCACACACAAATATTTTTTTTCTCTCTTTTCTTTAATAAAAATTTTTACATTTTGCATAGAACATTTTTTAAATAGATAATCGATCGCTATAAAATACAACTATATAAATGACTCCTAGTGTGGGAAATTCACACACACATCTAAAGTGCAATGTTATGGAAGAACCATTTCCTACTTTTCACATCCAATATCCAACAAAAAAAAATTTGATAAATTTAGCAAACTAAACTTCTGTATGTGAGAATATTTTCCGATAAACTGTAGCTGTCATATTTCACGGGACCCGCGTGAGTGCGATTTTCATGTTCCAGTTTTTCAGCCTCAGAAGGGAGAGAGAGCGGCTGACTGTTCGAGCCGTGTATAATTACGACTGTATGACATTTCACAAACAGCTGATGGAGCGGCAGTGCACCGCTGCTACATGCATACAGCGGAAACCCTGCATGTGCACATGCGATGTTGCTGTTGCGCAATGTAAATCATGCGGCGCCCGAGTGCATTTGACCGGCATAAAATCGGCATATGTCAGACTGACCGGCAGGTCGCCGGTCATGGCCGATGACGTGAAAATCGGCCAATTCCGGTCAATCGCAGAGTGAGTGCATCTCTAGCGTCCACGTTGTCAACATAAGACCTGTGGCGTTAGTGCTCCTTTTGTACCATAATTTTATTGAATGAAATATTAAGCTTCGCTCCTACGAGATGGGTGGGTTTTTGTTACGTTACACACAAAGCTAACTGGCTATAGCTAGCCTGTACGTATGCTAGCGGACATTAGCTAATGTTGCCGAGCCACCCAGCAACTTCGGCAGTAGAGTTTCGGCGAATTTTCGCCATCGAGTAAGTTTAACCTGTCCTCGGCGATGGATGAACTACGAAAGGACTCGGGAGACTGAAGAGAAAAAGAAAGGTAAACACTGCTCAGAGACTTATTAGGCGACGTAGTCACTCACTACAATGGGCATTTTTTAGAGGCCCATTTACGATATAGAAGGTAAATATACACTGGAATATTTCCGTAAGGGCCTTTTACATATTGACAAACGTTGATAATAACATGTACCTATATGCCTGTTTATGGTGAAAATAAGCAATTTATTTCAAGATAGCATATTCGCCCCATAGGGTTACACTGTAGAGTGGTCTGACGATGGTATCCAATATGCCCATGATTTGAGTTGGCCAAACTCTATATACGGTTCTGCAATAAACAGCCCTAACCTAGGGTGACCAGACGTCCCCGGTTTGGTGACCTGTCCCCGGCTGGAGCTGTCCCCGGAAATTTCCCCGGTTTTCACTGTGACTGACTGAAATTGGAATGAAGTCGTGCACCATACATGCACAGGCTCAAGACAGCCAGAGCAAGCCTCAGAGCTCAGAGATGTTCTAGAATGGCCATTTTACGATGCTAAAATTACTGTTTATTTACATGGAGTCATGAATGCAATTTCGCTGACTTTTTTAATCTTACTCTTTAGCTGAAAGGTCGACCTCCTTAGAAATCCTTTCCATAATGTTGTCAGACACTTAGAATTAGGGCTGGGCGATATGGAGAAAATCAAATATCACAATATTTTTAACCAAATACCTCGATATCGATACTGCAACGATACTGTAGTGTTGACTATTGGTGCTTTCACAAAATATTTACACAATGAGATTTTTGATAAATAATCATCAGTAATGTGGATATAATGACTAAGTAGGTAAAGGCAAGTAACAGTTACAACAGTCTGGTAAGTTCAGAAAATGACAATTTTACTGTAATGCAGCCTTTAAAACTAGAAAAAGACAACACTAATGCCATATTACAATATTACGATATCCAAAATCTAAGACGATATCTAGTCTCATATCACGATAGATATCGATATATTGCCCAGCTCTACTTAGAATATTAATCTGAGCCTGTCAAAATGAGCACTTTTATGAACATAAATACAAGCTGGACAATTGACGTTCTATTAACTTACATTGTAGCTTGTTTCGCTGTTGCCGACTGCAGCGATCTCGTTTAATACTGGACCAAGCAAATATTTCCTCAATAGTTTTAATTGTATCCGATACTCAATGAGCTGTTGCAGAAACAAGCCAAGAGTTTTTTTAATTTTTGTAAATTGCTTAGCCAGTGTATCCCACCATAATGGTTATTATATTGCCAGATCCCAGACAATTCCACTTACTTATATATATCCCACTTACAAATATGAATATATATTTCTACTGGTATGCTTCCTAGTGACATTAATGCAAAAATATTAAGAAAAAAATTATTCCACCTGTGTGTGCATGGTTATAATTCTGAAGTGCAAAATAGTTCAGGCTACAGCACAAATATTTCCATCCATAGATAAGAATAATCAAGTCTAACCTCTGAATTTCTTTTCACAGTGCACCAGATTGATGCAATTAAACGTTAAAATAGACACAATTTTCTTACAGGGGAGCATGCCCATGGACCCCCCTAGGGGGGCTTCTGCCCCAGTGCAGCTCTAGGTCTAGTGACGCCCCTGGGGCAGTGTCCCCGTTTTAGGATAAAAACATTACCTTTTGGGAAGTATTTACGCTTCTGAGCTGAAAATGTCCCTGGATTTTGTCTCAGAAATCTGGTCACCTTCCCCTAACCCCCTCTCAAGAAACAAAATAATTGCCACTGTAAAAAAGTTAAATAAGCCATCCATTACACCAATTTCTCCAGAAAAATTTCCAATTTAATTTTTTTAAATTATAAAATAGTACACCATGCGTTGACCCATTTGGGTGAATGTCAACAATAGCTAATTATCACTTGTGTTAGGAAACAAAGTACTGTATAATGTGGACTGAATTCGGAGTATTCAGAATAAACAACCCCAAGACAAACAGTAGAGGCACAATGAAGGAGAACACGTATGAAGATAGAATGTATATAACTGAATACAATTTGAAAATGTTTAACATCACTTGTAGAATAACAGTCAATCTGCAGTCCGTAGTAGCCTGTGTTGCCTCTTTGCACTGTTTGGGAGGTCTTGCTGCCCTAAGTATCATGTATCAGCGTTAGTTGTGAAATTGGAAACTGATCATTAACAACGCTTGGTGATTATAGTGACTCTGGGAATTGTTTAAGCTGCCTAAAGTCCTTAAAAAAACCAGAACTACTTAATAGGGCTGCACGATGAGGAAAATATGCAATAACGGTGAATATCGCGATAACGATATTACTTGCGATAAATAAACAGATATTAAAGTGTACTCAGTTCTGCATTTCTGCTGCTTTCAGTACAACAGATTGTTTGTTGAATTTAAAACAAAGGAAATAATTTCCAACATTCTTTTACTGAACAAATTATACATTAAATTGAATATAAAAAGAGCACCACTAAAAAAAGAATGAGTTACCTTTTAAAGTGCCGTTTTCTACCGATATTTTTTTTTTAAACTAATAAATTGTATTTCGCGATATGTCGCAGCATTTCGCAATGTGTATATCGCGATGGCGATTAAAAAAAAAAATATATATATATATATATATATTGTGCAGCACTACTACTTAACATTAAATCCACTCGGCAAGTTCTCAATTTTTAGAATTTGTCATGTGTTGATATGGTGATATGCCAGTTTACTATAATCTAGAAAGGCCAACCAACCAATAGTGAACAGCAACAAGCTAATAAACCGAGAGGGATATCCTTGAGTGTGTGTAACGTGGGCAGCGCTTGAACTGATGTCCTCAAAGTAAGAGGACTTGCAGGCCTACATAGATGTTAAGCCGACATACAAGCACTTCCCAGAATGCTATGGCGCGTGTGAATTTTCTACGTAAAACTATATCTTTACCATGTGGCCACTTAAAATAGCCCTGCAAGGAACCTGATGACAGCCGCTGTCTTTACAGAACCCTGGCAGGCCACCCACACACACACACACACACACACGAGGAGCCTCGCAATGCAAAGCTATCATATGAATCCATGACACTAACATGCTTTAAATATGTACAACTAACAAAAGTAGCAAGCGCACACACACGTCTACCCATTCATCTCTTTATGCCAGTGATTGAGAACGCAGCCATGTGATCGTCCCACAAACAGGACAGCCTGAGATTGATGAAAGTCTCACATGACACACTGAGGTATGAAAGCACACAGTGGAGGAAGAACACCACGCCACTTAGGAACCTGAAACACTACTTCTTCTGTAAACTATCAAATATAAAAACATCCCAAAAAGTTACTTCTGCTTTCAGACATTACCTCTTTTAAAACACATCTGATTTGGGTTTAATGGTCTTACAAAATGGTATGTAAAAACAGAAAGGCTGCCCACACCCATCCCTTCTCTCGCTTACACACACTCCCTCCTTGTCGTATCACAGCACAAACACAGCTATATCGAGTGGTACAGCCCAGGTCAAGTAGGAAGTTTCCTCAGCAGGCAGCAGTGGCAGGGGGCAGCCAGGAAAAGCAGTCTGGCTGTGGGTGGGAAGGCCAAAGCTATTGGCTGACGATTAAGCCTCTGACTGGCTACAGGATGAGCCAGGAGCTCTCAGTGTAATGCACAGTATGCTGTCCCTGGTCAGGTGCTGTAGCCAGGGAAACCAGAGAGACTTTTTAGGTTTTCCTCCCAGGGTCAGCAGACTTGCTGCCCTCTGGGTTATTGTGGAGGGCAAAGTGCTGTGACAGAGCTCTGGGTGGTGCATTATACAGGGCAACAGGGCTGAAAAAACAGCTAAAACTGTGTTTTGATCTCTTTGATCTTGTTTGATCTCTGACAGTTTAATAGTGCACTAGTCGGATGCCTATACTATATTTGTTTTTTTTACATCCAAATATCTGATGCAAAAAAAAAAAAAAAAAACACAGCAAAAACATATGGACATCAGTGTGTTATTTTATAGAAAGTCTTCATCAAGAAGATCAGAATATAAGTTGTCTCCAGTAATACCTCATCCTTTCCTATCCTCTAACTTGCTCAACTCATGATCACCCAAACTCTCGCCTCTCATTATTTTCCCCTCTTCCATTAACCAGGGCCTTAATAGAAATCTGTGATTCCCATCTCTTCTTTTCTTCTACCTGGAACTACTCAGCCTTTCCTTTCACACCATCTCTCAGATGTCCTCTTCTTCCATTAAAAACAATCCTCATCATTCCCCAATTTTCACTCACAATTAATTTTCTCTCAATCACTTATAATTTAAATGATGTTCTCTAGCCTATTCCCGCTTAGCTTCGTGAGACCGTCCTGATCTCGCGAGCTCCAGTTTTCCACTCGCAGATCAGTCTGGCATCTTGAGACTGAGAAAATTTGGAGCCGTTCGCCAAACGACCGACCAATCAGCGTTGGTTTTGAGCCGGGTTTAGGTGTGACACAACGAGAAGCAACTGTTCAGTCTAAACAACATGGCGGCTTCCACGGATGAGATGAGCGTAGCTATCGCGCAAGTTTTTATCCGAATTAGAAAGTATTCCTTCATTGAAAGAAGAGCAAAATAACGGCACTGGAGGCTTTTCTCGGAGGAAAAGATGTTTTTGCTCTTCTCCTGACTGGTTTTGGCAAGAGTTTGATATATCGTTGATCCGATTGGTTGATTTGGCCCATCTATCACCAACATAGGTGATAGACAGATGGTTTATCCAATCAGCTAACCAGTATTTTTGCCAGTCAGTTTAATTCCTGCTACCTCCCAAGTGTCCTCTCTCCATCCATTTCCCCTTTCTCCTTGCCTTCTTACAGTTTTGCACTCTCCAGAGCAATTCATGCCCAATGAATGAGGACCTTATGCCAGAGGTATAAAGTAGGGTTGGGCGGTAAAACGGTATACCACGGGGTCTAAAAATAGCAACGGTATCAGTTTCAATACCGTCATTAAAAAAAATGCAATGCACTTATATAGGAGGCAAGGATTAAATATTAAATTGTGGTGACCCACAAGTAGGACTGAAAGAGACATTCACCAAGGTACTGTACCTTTAAGGGAGAGGTGTTATGATATACGAGTTCCGGGTTAACGGCTGAATGATGTCAAACAACGACAGTGGTGAAAATGCTGCTGTTGCTGCGGCGGCACCGGCCGCTGCTAATGTCGGTGCTATCTACGCGGCCACCATCAAGTTACCGGACTTTTGGCAGCACAACCCACGGCCGTGGTTTCAGCACATCGAGGCCCACTTCCAGCTGAGAGGAATAACACAGGACGTTACAAAGTATTTCCACGTGGTATCGGCCTTAGATGCCTCAACAACAGCCAGGGCTATGGCGCTGTTAGAGGCTCCTCCGGATAACGGCAAGTATGACGCACTCAAAACATTCCTGTTGGAACTCTTTGAACTGTCGGAGCTGGAGAAAGCAGACCGCCTGCTGTCCCTGAACGGCCTTGGTGACAGCAAGCCGTCCGAGTTAATGGAGAGGATGCTGGCTGTGCTGGGCGCGGCGGATCCCTCATTCCTCTTCACCCACATTTTCCTGCGGCAGCTTCTAGCACCCGTGTGCACCGCACTGGCCTGCACCCCCCTCTCTTCCTCCAGAGACTATCGGGCGCTGGCTGTAGAGGCAGACAGGATTTTCCTCGCCAACCGGCAGCAGTTTGTCCACACGCTTCTGCCCCCCCAGCACACATCTGCCCCGCTTGCACTCCACAAAATATAATTTATGTAATTATGTGTGGTTGTCATCACGTGACAGTGTGGAGGAGAAAGTAGTTTTTTGTAAGTTGTTGTTATGTTATTATTGTTTCAGTATTAGTGTTTTATTCAGTATTCAGTTTCTGAACAGTGCACAAGCCAACAGTTTGGTGATGCCGTCTGAGCCTTACGTCATCATTTTTAATTAGTCACGGTAATACCGTATACCACGGTAAAATAGGGAGGAGGTTTGACGGTATCAAAATTTGGATACCGCCCAACCCTAGTATAAAGAGCACAGATAACTGAGTTAACAGAAATGCCTGCCTCTTTGCTCTAGGATTAAAGCCAACCAGCCACACACACACACACACACACAATTTATATCACTGTGGGCAGGGCACCTTTATGACCATGGAACGTGCACTGGCACACATGGGCCAAAGTGCATGTAGCAACACAAGGAGGACAGCTTCCGGGTCCTTTGGAAACTATATCCACCATTGGTGGCAGGCCGAGATCAACATTTTCCAATGCAAAACAAGTGCATTTGTAATTAAAAAGAGCACTTTCCCCTTAATGGCAGACCTGACCCTGACCCAGAATGTGTGTAGAAACAAACAGGGAAACAGCAAATCAACTTTAGCCTTAGCTATTTCGATAGCATG
The DNA here is from genome assembly GCF_031162955.1 of Sander vitreus. Lineage (NCBI taxonomy): Eukaryota > Metazoa > Chordata > Actinopteri > Perciformes > Percidae > Sander > Sander vitreus. The sequence goes on from NC_135867.1 coordinate 9,362,463, forward strand.
TATTCATACTGCTTATAGTGGCATTACATGTCATACTTCACCTGCATTGACTAACATTCTTAACTAAAAAAAAGTTTTTCCTTCTTTCATTAGAATTACTCAGTTTTAAAACCAGCTGTACCCTCTGCTACAGATGAGCCATATTGTATGTATTGTAAGTATGTCAGTATATAACAAGTCATTGCAGTTCAGAGGGAGAAAAAAATCCCTATGACAAAGAGCTTTAAGAATTAAAACAGTGTGCAGACATTTTAAATTGTTATGTCTTCTACATTTGAAATTGAAGCAATTCCTGATCATCTGCTTTAGTGGACACAAGACACCTTTTTAAGTACTAAAATCAGGAGTAGGCTATACTACCTTGCATTTGTTGTAAGCATCACTGGTATAAACTAGATACATGGAGGTATTTGTCTAATGCCGTGTTCAATACTAAAAATCAGGACATACTATCTTTGGTTTATGCTGGGCATCACAGATGCAAAACAAGACATACTGTACATTTCCACGAAAACAAAAAAACCCACCAGTATCGGCCTCTTCGAACAAAAGCCATTATCAGAACATGTTAAGATTGTGCATCCCCAGACTAGTCTTTATGCGGATGCCGAATCCCGGGTTGCTGGGGATCTGTCTGTCATCAGTGACCGACTGAAGTGATCACATGTGCTCCAACACAGAGCACAGTGTGTCCTCCTCATGGATGTATTAAGAAAATGGTCCTCCTCCGCTGTCTGACTGCACAGGCGAAAAATACAATAACGTTACCGTCGCAGGACTGAGAGAAGCCAGCTGTAACGTTACTTCGGCCAAGTTATCTGGGGTATAGCTCACGACCAGCGACAGAAGAGCGTGACTGTACCGTCTCTGCTGCCTCTTTGTTTTCTTGCTAACGTTACCACGCAGGCTTAACTGCCGTTGCCAAAGAAACACAAAAGGGGGCACGGGGGAGACAAAGGGGAAGAGACACTGCTTCTGCAACTTCTAAGCGATGATACCGATTAACTGGTTACCACACTTCAGGAAGGGATAAAGCGTTTTTCATCAACTGATTTACCCTCTATTATCAACACCACATGAGTTGTAATACTTATGTAAACGCACAAGAAGTGCTAACGTTAGCTAATGAGGCGAGCCGAGACTCAACAAGAGACGAGCGCATGCAGCCAGCAGCCCCGCTAACGTCTGGTAGCTACTAGCATAAGCATGACAGCTAACCTCACCAACAGGCACAACACGTCTCCCCACACGTTGCTAGCTCAATTTCAAATTCACAAAACTATACGGCGTTGACTTGTAAAGTGCCTTCGAGTTCAAAATATTTACCACGCTAAACAAATCTGTCATGCTTCCAGACGACACAGCGAAAGTCATAAATAACGTTAATAAAACGCTACACACACACACGAGCCCACACCAGAAACATACACACACAAACAAAATAGCTACCTGAAAGCTGGGTCCTCTTTGCTACATCTCGGGGGCGGCGACGAAAACGCGTTTCTCTTGTTGAAAAGTTTCTGGAAGAGAGTTGGAGGCATTTTGCACCAAAATAAATTCGGTACAGAAGGTCTCTTTTTCTTTTCAAATCCAAGAGCAAATCTTGTTCCTTGTAACTGTCTCCATGGGTGTCACAGTCATATGACAGGCATTAGTCACGGGAGCTGCTTGGTAACCCACTCATTTTTTCTGATTGGCTGAGCAGACGCTGCTGCTAGTACAAAATACCTGATTGGCTGGTATTTTTGGGCCGGTACCACGTGGTCAGTGGATTCGCTGTGTTGATGTTTTGTCGGGAATCGTGACTGCATGAAATGTATTCACAGAAATCATACAAGTGCGACTGCTGAGCTGCATGGTCGTAGATCCTTGAAAGACCCACATGTGAAAATAGTTACAGGGGAACACCGCCTAAATTAAGAATTCCAATATGTTATTTCCATGGCCTAGGAAAGTTCAATCAATATTTGTGAACATGAGCTTGGCCACTCTCTCAAAGCCAGAACCCTAAAAGTAAGTCTCGAACTTGTGATGTCATCAAGTATAAAGTGTGGAGCTGCTCCATTGAAAATTAATAGGAGACTGATTTTGTGGACCCGCAGAATTTTATTCTATTAGTGTTCAGAATTCGGAAACAGAAAATATACCTATATAGCCTACTCAGAACCTTCCCCTGGTTGCGAGTTGTTTGTTTTTTATATGTTTTTTTTATTCTCTATAATATACAAGGACCCAACAATTCTAGTAATTCCCCCAAGAGCAAGCATTAGTGCGACAGTGGCGAAGAAGAACTACCTTTTAGGGAAAACTTCGGCCAGACCCAGGCTCTTGGTAGGCGGTGTCTGACGGTGCCGGTTGGGGGTGTGATGAATAGTGGCAAAAATAATTATTTATTTATGTATTTATTGTAAATTAATTTATTGTGGACATTTTTTGGGCATTTTGATGAGTGTACATTTGCAGAAAGACAGAACTCACAAATCACAAAGTAAAATAAATGTACATTTTAATTTTTAGTTTACATTCAACATTTAGATTAGACACGTATGGCAGAGAGTAAATAAAAATACAACAAACAACATACATATTTCTCATGTAAAATTGAAAAAAACTCAGGATTTGAGAAAAGATGACTATTTAAAAAAATACAGGGCTGACATCTAGTGGTCATTATGTACCAGACACTTGTTGGATAACATGAAATCCAGGGCTGGTGTGAGTGCTTACAGTGTGTATTACAAGTGCATTTTCATGTGGTATGTGCGCCACAGTTCGTACAGTCCGCTATGTAATAAAAAATAAGGACCAGGTTGTGAAGCAATGGAAGTTGAAAGTTAAACTATGTTGGCACAGTCTATGGTGTGCAGACACCTACATACATGGCAGGGTGTGGCATCCCTTTGAATTATTCTCTTTTAAATAACATTTAAATACTGATAAAACTGCACATCACATTTCATTTTCCATTTTAGACATTTAGACAGGCTCATACACTTGTTACACTGAGTCTTTACATCTTGTTTTGAGGTACACACAGACCACTATTTTACAGGATATTTCATAAGGAGATTCCCCTAATATTTACATATAATATTTTGGCTTCAGATGTCACAGGATAGAAGGTTGTGTGTCTTTAGGAGCTGTGAGAGGAAATAAAGGAGCACTTTCGAGTTTGACACACCTTTCTCTCATCCTCTTAAAGAATGCATCTCTGTGACTGTTGTCGATAAAGTCAAAGATCTTGGCTTTATCCAGGCTACTTTGTACAGGCCTTTTCAACTTCACCATCAGTTGTGATGCTTCTTGTTTAGAACTGATCTCTCCTGCTCTGAATGTGTCTGTGTCAGGCTGTATCTGCTCAGCCGGGCCGGATGTGTGGGCTGGCTCACTGGCGTTGTGAATGGTTAATTTGGTGCCTGGGGTGTGTTTTGCTTTAAAGGTCTCAGCAACGATGGGGCTTTTGAACCATACCTTTTTCTTGTACAAAAGAGGCCTTCTGTTGGTAAGCTAAGGGAGCAAAATTATATTTTACCATGACCATAATCTCTCTTACTTTTGATTTGAACACAAATTAAATTGTGTACATATTTCATCATATTTCCAATTACATGTGATAGCCAGGTGACTTTCTTACTTTTGGTGGGGTTTTCAACTTAAAGGCCTTCTCTACAGATTGAGGATTGAAAAACAAAACCATTATTTGGTGCATTATGATATTGTACAGTTTGATTTAGTTACACATTTCCAATTATGAGTCTTTACCTGATTTAAATGAGTCCGTATGTATTTTGGTAACAGCTTCAGGTACTCTGTCTTGGCTTCAAAGAGAAAAGACAGTGATTGAACCAGTTTTGGTCATATATATATGTTGAGCATGCAGATACATTGAATCTTTCTGTGTTAGCGGTTTGATCGTGTGAGGGCTCCCCAATTTAAAAGTATTAGCACTCGAGTATTAGGAGAAAAAAAAGAAATTCAACTGATAAACTTACTTGATCGCACAGTTCTTTTCAGCAAGAATCACAGAGGTATCTGCAGACAGAGGTTAAGTTCTTATCAGTTCTTGCAGACCATTTACACTAACACTCGGACATCAAATATATCACACTCCATTGTCCCGGCAATGTGTCAATTTTTTATAAATAGGACAAGTTATTATTTTTTAAATTGTAAAAAGCTCAAGCATCATTAAACTAACACTGTACGCCTTTCAATATTTAAAATATTTTATTATAGGCATTTCAAACTCCAAATGACCAACTGCTAATATATGTTTTATGTTGTGATGAAAAGGCCATGACAATATTCTCGAATGATCTTTCTATAACCGATTTTCATTTTATTAATTAGTTCAAAATTTGAAACCAATTCTGACTAGCAATATGATACCTTAAGTCAATAAAAAAAAAAACTTTATTATTTTAACTTCAAATAATTATTGGATGGAGTCTACATAATCCTACAAAATGAACTGAATGAATTTCTATAACACCTAGCTTGCTGTTTTATCAAACAACAACAAACGTGTGTGGGATTTTCTCACACTATTACCGATGATGTTAGAAAGGTCAGGGGGATGATACATGTGGATGCTCTCAGCATGGCTCACATCCAGCAAGGTGGAGTTTTTTCTGTGAAGATGGAGACCCAGCAGCTCCTCGTTAATGGGCAAATAAGTCACATTTTCCACTGTGAAGAGAAATTAAAATCATAAACTAGAATAGATTAAATTTATATTCTGGTTGTGGATAAACAAAAATGCTCACACACCATAGCTCTCTCTTCTGAAGATCTCCGGGGAGGGAAGGCTGCTGGAAGTTGTAGAGGCAGAGTGACAGTCCTCCTCCTCCTCCTCCTCATCATCATCAGAACTGAAAGTTGTGTCGGACTCCATGCTATAAGATGTTATGCTTTCCAGAGTCATTAAGTGTTGCTCTTTAACTGGCATTTCACCACCTTTGATAGCATCTGGCTCAGGGGTCATCTGAATGATTGGATGGCCTGCTGGTGACACTTGGTAGCCAGATTTTCTATTAGCTGGCGTGGCAGGCGAGACCGCTTTGTCCCTTGGGTTTTCAGTAAATGCAGGGCTGCTCAAGCATAACACAGATTTGCAGTGGACAGGCGTAAAGCATGTCTGTGTGTGTAAAGGATAAGCCTGGAAAATGAGGAGTGTAAAACAAAACACAAATTTAGAAACCTTGAAACCAACAACTTGAAATTAAAATTCTAGCATCCCAGAAAGACAGAGGAGCTGTGTGAATTGAGTGTGTTGTTGTTGTTGTTGTTGTTGTTGTTGTTGTTGTAGCTATTAAAGCCCCTTACCCTAATGCCCTTTATCCAGCATTCCCATTGAGAGAATGTGGTTTATGCAGGTCAATATTATTATTATGAAGAGAATAGATATCAAAGTGTGTTATCCATACATAGAAATATCTCCCTAGTAGTCAGAATACTCACTAACGCTGTGGGGGTTGGATTGACAGTGGGGACAGTCATCTCCTCCACCACAGGTTCCTCTGGAATTGCTTCATAACACATGGGCAGATGTCTCCTGTACTCTGAAAATGTTGAAGAAGAAATGTTAAGATTGCAGACTGTAGGCTATGAAATAGGCAGGCCTATTGATACATTTCTCCTAATGCATTAAAGTAGTATGAACAGAATTAAGTAGCTTAGTTAAACACTAAAATGAGAAACATAGGCCTTAATGAATGCCGACCGACTTATTTAACAATGAAATAGGCCCTACCTGAATTTTGAAGTGTAACTGAGCACAGAAGCCCATAAACTTACGTTTGGGAAATTATTTGGGAAATTATTGGGCAAATTATGAAGAAAAATAGCTCATTTTCAATCTACGTTAATGAAAGCTGTGTGTGTTTGGATGTTTCTTTCTTACTGTTTCGTCTGCTCAGTGCTGGTTTCACTGGTGTATCTCGTTTAGGTAGCGTTAATCTACTGTCACGACTGAGTCTTACTCGGTACTTGTGTCGACCCATTTCCGAATAAAATTGACGTCCAAACTACGGTCGATGATTTGTACAAAACTCTATCTCGACGCTAGAGGAACTGTTGCTAATACATTTACTTAAATGTGTAATGTTAGCCTACTTTGTAAACTGAGAAACTACTGAGAAAGTAAATATCCGACAGATTTTTTTTCTCTCCGTTCTCTGTGCGGTGCTTAGCAACCGAGCACACCTGTGGAGTAAATCGGCTGCTGATGACGATTTCATTCCGTGTAAAAGGCAACACGCGCCCCTATCGATACATCTCTTATTTTGAAAGTCTTCAACTGAAGTAGGCTATGATTACAAATGACAACATCATAACTGGAAATATTCGCTTTCTGGTCTACAGTGGTGAAAAGTAACTAAGTTTGGCCTACATTTGGCATAGGCTATTCAAAAGCTACCACAGCCAACTTTGAATTTTCCATAAAAAATAAAATCCCATATGAAGAGGTGTGTCCTGTGTAGTGATAGGCCTATATTTTGGTATTAAATGTGAGTCGCTAGGTCACCTTACAAGTTATTTAGAAAACAATTATTAATTTTCCATAAAAAATATTTATAAAAAAAGAACTAAAATAATATGAAGAGTTGTGTCCTGTGTGTGCAGTGTAGTGATACATTTTGGTAGTCACAGGCAGGATCCCATTACATGGACGCTATTGAGAGAAAGAAATCATGAATTTTCCATAAAAATAAAATCCCATATGAAGAGGTGTGTCCTGTGTAGTGATACGTTTTTGCATGAAATTTAAATCATGGGTCAAATTTCATGGAAGTTATTCAAAAAAATTACATTGATGGGTCTGAGGTGAATGTCTTAGAGAAGAGTCCCGCACACTGACCATTACGCAAGCAATAATTTATTTAGAAAAATACAACGTTTCGGTCTCAGACCTTCATCAGGTAAGTTCTGTGGTCTGAAGGTCTGAGACCGAAACGTTGTATTTTTATAAATAAATTATTGCTTGCGTAATGGTCAGTGTGCGGGACTCTTCTCTAAGCTTTTGATCTGCTACTTTTGATCATATCCTACGCACCTGCCCGATAAAAGAGGTGTGCAAAAAAAGCTTTCTTACGTTGCTCCGAGGTGAATGTCAAAATTAACTTTGCCACGCAGTCTTTTAACTCTACTACATTTATTTGACAACTTGAGTTACTTTTCAGATTAAGGTTTTACTTTAAAACATATGACATGTTTATGAACTACAACACATAGGCTACTCCAGTTGTTCCTACGCTTTTTGGCATGTGGCCCAAAAAAGCATCTGGTTGTAGTTCCAGACTTATTTCTCCCTTTAAACTTCTCAAATGGTTTATTTTAAATAATTGTTTAAGGAATTAAGCTATTTGATCAGGCTATTTCACAAAAAACAAATATTACAGAATTTTGCAATATATAAAAACACATTTGTAATGCCAAACTTAGTTTTTTCTTGGTTCCTTCCGCATTAATCATCTCACAGTCAGATTTATCTTGTGACCCTTTATTCCCTAGGTTGGTACCATGGACTAACTTTAAAGTAGTTAGAACTAATAGATATGTAAAGTAGCCTACATTCAGCTGATAATACTTCCATACTTTTACTTAAGGATGATTTTAAATGCAGAACTTTTACTTAAAGGAGTATTTTTATACATACGCACAGTTTTGATGCTGCTGGACCTTGGTGGTAAATGTTCTGTTTGGTGCTGCTTACCTTAGCGCAGCTTTCAATACTGTGGATCACGCCATCTTGCTTGAAAGACTTAAGTACTGGGTTGGTATCTCTGGGAGCGCCCTGAACTGGTTCTCCTCTTATCTTTCAGATAGAAGTTTTTCTGTGTCTCTTGGTCCCTATTTCTCTGAAACTGCTGCCCTTTCTTGTGGGGTGCCTCAGGGCTCTGTGTTAGGTCCGATTTTATTTACGTTGTATATGCTTCCCCTAGGCCACATAATTAGGCAATTTGGAGATATCCGTTATAATTTCTAAGATGATGACATCCAGCTGTATGTTTCTTTTAATCCGGAAGAGACTAACAAAGTGTCAGTACTGCTCAAATGTTTATCTTCCATTAAGGACTGGATGGCGAACAATTTCTTGCAGCTTAATGAAGATAAGACCGAAGTCCTTATTGTTGCTCCGGATACTACAGCCTCCAAGGTTGGTCAGCTTTTAGGGTGTGGTGGGTGGTTAGTGTTTCTTGACCAACATATCAAATCACTAACCTGCACATGTTTCTTTCAACTGAGAAACATTGCTAAACTTAAAGCCGTGGTTTCGCAATGTGAACTTGAGATGATCATTCATGGTTTTATATCATCCCGGCTTGATTACTGCAACTCCGTTTCCCCTGTCTCAGCAAGTCTTCCCAGGACCGTCTACAACTGGTCCAGAACTCTGCTGCAAGGCTGTTGACCAGGTCCAGCAGGATGTCACACATCACTCCTATTTTATCCTTGTTACACTGACTTCCAATCAAGTTTAGGCTCAAATTTAAAGTTCTTGTTCTTACATATAAAGCATTGCATGATCAGGCGCCTGTTTATATCTCTGACCTGCTCCATCCGTACACTACTAACAGGCCCCCCAGGTCTTCTAACCAGGGCTGGTGGTGCCACACACTCGTTTGAAAACTAAAGGTGACTGTTCCTTTGAAGTGGTAGCTCCGACTCTGTGGAACGCCCTTCCTATTAACTTACGTTCTGCAGTCTCGGTTGACGCTTTTAGAAAGCAGCTGAAGACACACTTGTTTCAACTTGCTTTTCTCTCATGTTTGTAATTTTGGGTTTTTAGGCTTTTAATCTTTTACCTTCATTAGTATTCTATTTGTTTTTGCTCGTTTATTTTCTGTTTTGGATCCTACTGTATTTTAACAAATGTTTATTCTGTTAAGCACTTTGTGTCTGTAAAAGGTGCTATATCAAATAAATTCTTCTTATTATTATTATTATTACATGTTGGTACATTTACTTCAGCAAACGATGTGAGTAGCCTACTTCCTCCGGAGAGCACAACAATTTGTTTTTTCCATAGACAGTATATAAACTGGACCAACAGATCCCATTGCTCTGGACGGAGATCAGTGAAGGATATTAGAAGCACTCTTCCGGTGATGGCTGAGCGTTACTGCGCAGCCTCCAACTGAGCTCGAAGACGTAGATGTGACGTGAGCAACCTGTCTGAAAGTTGTAAGTCTTCTGGTAGCTGTGCCAAGAGAAATCTCAATCATTCCCAATTTTACAGAGATGGAGAGCGTAGGTATATGTAAGGAGATAACATGGACACAGGCTAATTATTGCTAACTAAAATGCTAGTTAACATTAGTAATTAAACTTAAACAGCTAATGTAAGTCAAAACTGCCTGCGAGCTTCTCCTGTACTATACGGTAATTAATCTACTATGTGACAGTAAGTCACGTGGTAATGACACAATCATTGTCCTATTATCCTATATAACCTACTTTTATAAAAAAACTTCTATTACGGAGCCATAACGTGAGATACAAGGTAATGGAGCCTTGTATACATTGTCGTGTTTCTTTAGAAATAAACAATGGACAAATAGAGTCTTTAAATGCTTCAGATGTAAAGTTATTCGCTGTAAGTGATCGCCAAAATGAATGGCAGTCAATGGAACGCTAACGGGAGGTGATGGCTTGGTAGCATCAAAATGGCGCCATAGGAGCTATGCATTCCAGGGAGCGACATTTTTATTTGCAGGATGGTAGGGGAAGAACCCGCCCTACTCTCCCTCTGAATGGCTAGTACTCGTTGCCTGCTCTGGTGGGATTGGTTATGTTTAGGCAAGAGGAGTGGGATTGGTTATGGTTAGGGTAAGAATGTCAGGGTTAGCCAATCATGGATGAGTTCCCTAATGAATATTCATGAGTCTTCCCCTACCATCCTGCAAAAAAAAAACTCGCTTTTGGGGAGAGGCTCACCCCCTTGGTTTTTTCATACCAGTCTCTAGTACTTCCAGGGAAACCTTTTCAAAATAAAACCTGTATGCAAATAGCATTGAATACACCATGAAAAAGAAACAAGACAACCTGTTTAAAATCATTCCATAATATCTTTATTTCATTGCCCATTTCCCACCCTCCCTAATCCCTATTGCTGCACTCAATCATTACAAGGATATGGTGCTGATTCCATTTTACAGCAGAATAGATAAATAAATAAGTACAATTCATCTCACTACACGCAAAAAGAGAGAAAGAAATCCATTCAAACCATTGATTTAATAAATATGCTTACATCTAGCTGTCCTCATTTATGTACATCCACACTGTTTATGCTTTGGGACGGTAAACAACTTAAAAAACCTATACATTACTTCTATGTGTAAACCCTCCAAAAATGTTTTATTTTGTTTAAAAGTTGATGGTTGTTCTATTTTCCTCCAGTGAGTGGAATTCATCAGCTTTGCCTACATTACAAAGCCTTGCACTAGCAGCAGTGGCTGTGGGCAGCTGCATACAACCTGCTTTTAATGGCCACAAAGAAATACTCTTTTTCAAGTCAGACGGTAACGGTGCCAGCCTTGCAGGGCAAACTGCATGCATTGCCCTGAGCCCTGGTTTTGCATTATCTTTTTTCCTTTTACCTGACATACTATTTGTGCAAAGATGGATGTAAAGAAAGTTGTGATTGAACTGACTTGTGAACCTTGATGATTGTTACAGTGGGCCAGTCCTTTACATAAACACGGAGATTGCATGCTAACTGCTGATCACAGCCATGTAGAGGGTCCTTAATGAATGAATATGGATGTGGCTCAAACATTGAGATGCTCTACATGGAGCAGACAGCAATGATTTGTAAGGCAGGAGCTGCTACTCTCTTTACCTTGTTATCTTAATTCTGACCACAAACATGAGGGTGTGGTTTTGGTCAAATTGCACGAGGTCTGGGTTAAAAGTTTGATCTTTGTTGTGTCAGCTCAGGGGAAATGTATCAGGCCCTGCTGAGCGGCACTGCTGACAGCAGCTTGTTTGATTAAAGGAAAATCTACTGTTTTCCACTAAGGATAAGGTCCATTACCATCCTACAAGTTATCAGCAAGATATCTCCTTGAGCTACACTATACACAAAGACATCCCGCTTGCTGTCGTCGACTGTGGCTTTAGGTTGTGTTTGGCTGGTGGGTTTAAACTGATGGAGAAGAGAGGAGAAGCAGATTGATGGAAAGTAGGAATGGATTGCTCAACATGAAATGTTGATGAATTAATTAACAGAGCATTTCGTGGTTTGTTTGGGTGGATAGCAGGTGGCAATATGTGGAAGATTTCCCATGCCTAAATGAATACAAATCGAACAAAGTAATAAAGTGAATTAAAATACTTGTAATACTGTATGCATTTGCTTTTTCTGTACGCACAATTATTGGTTCGATGGTGTTTTTTGCCTTCAACGGTGCCTTCCAGGCAGCTAACCCTAACCTTAATCCTAAACATAACCATTGCCGCGCTGCCTGGGAGGAGACGTTGGGGGCAAAAAACACCAAAGACCCAATTATTGTGCCAAAATTGTGTCATAATTATCTGTCTAAACTGCCCTCTGCAGGACAACACTGAAATGCACCACTTCGTTTTGTGATGTTTTTAATGTGACAGAAAATTCATTGTCACAATAAAAAAACAATTCAGTTAACAGACTAGAAGCTAATTTCTCTTTTTGACTTATGTTTTTGTGTAATTATGATACAGTAAATGCATTCCTAAAAGGGAAAAACATATAACTACATGTATTGCATTTCACTTAATTTCTTTGTATTTAAGCATTTTAAATCTTCTATAGAAGGGGGATGTTTCCCCAAAGCATCTTAAGCCGAAGATGTCACATCTTTGTCCCACTGCAGGTCAATGGTCAAAGCAGGTGTTAGTTTTAAGATGCTTGAAGGAAAATGAGGTCTGCCGGCCTTCACATGGAGATGCTGCTGTAGAGTTGGTCGATCTTCTCCTTGAAGAACTCCTTCAGCTCTGGCCTCTTGGCCTTAAGTGTCGGAGTCAGGAGGCCGTTTACAATGGAGAACATCTCGTTGTGGATGTAGATGTTTTTCACCTTTAAATGGAAAATGGGAAAGAATAGAAAAGATGTTGAATGAGACCAAAATTTCGTGGAAGTCTCCCCCAAGTTACTGCAAGCGTCTTGGGTTATATCACTTTAAGAATAGACAAGAACCCTGGGTTGTGTAATTTTAGGCAATATTACAAGTCTTAGCATGAGTCTTGTAATATACAGTATTTTTCAGCTAAACCTTTGCTTATCCAAGGGAACAAGCACCTAGGCGAAATAACTGACTTTAGCGTTATTTGTTTTAAGAAATATAAATAAATATATATATATAAAATATATGTTAACTGAAGACATTTATTCTGTATCTTTAAGACCTAGGTTATTTTACATGTCTTTTAAAGATAATAAGAAAAATACTGCTACAACAAAAGGCAGAGCGAACAGTTTTTGCCTCAAACCCAAACACATAACTGCCTACCTACCTGCTCAAAAGAGTGGAGGCCACTGGCCTTGCCCAGATGCACCAGATCTTTAAGGATTGCCTTCTTTAATTCCTGTTGATTAAAAAATAAAGTTAATTTCCATAGAATTCTTTATTTTTAGCCTCTATTATTAACAGCATTTGAGCTGCGTGCCACCTACCGTGTTTTTACAGAGGTCCTTGTAGGTGCCTATTATGCCTTTTTTCTTGGCCCATTCAGGCATGACTTCAGGGTCAGGAACCACAATTCCCACCAAACAGGACTTGAAAGAGCAAACCCAAATGAAAAGTCAAAAGATTGTGTACTCAATCATCTTGAAAATTAGCACAAGACAGATGATTGTGTATTATATTTGTCCAAGAACCATAGCTCAGACATACTGCCAGCCCCAGGCTCTCAGGAGCCACTAATTTAATTAGCATCTTGGAAAGCTTAACGTGTACAGCTAAGAATTAGATTAATTAAGGTCTAGCCAACATTAAGATCATGTGTGTTTGTTTTAGTATTCTTACCTGCAGGCTATCTCCATGAACATAGAGCTGTGCCACAGGTTCACTTCTAATGTAGATGTTCTCGATCTTCTCAGGGGAGATGTACTCGCCCTGCGCCAACTTGAAGATGTGCTTCTTCCTGTCAATGATCTTTAGTGTGCCATTCTACAGGAGAGGAGAATAAATGACAAGAGGAAGAAACAGGATGACAAATCCTGGGATGTACTCGTGTAAAAACAAAGCATTAATTAAATCCAATGCCGTGTAATATAAAATACTTAATTATAATGCCTAAATAATCTTTAGTCTGATGTGAGCTTTACTGTATGTACATACAGGCAACCATTTGCCGATGTCTCCAGTGTGAAGCCAGCTGTCTGCATCCAGTGTCTCGGCCGTCCTCTCTGGGTCTTTGAGGTACCCCTTAAACACGTTTGGTCCCTTCACACAAACCTAGATGGTAGATTAGAAGAGTGGAAAAGAATCGAGGTCAGAGGTGAAATATATACACTGTATCTCCTGTACAAACACTTACACTGGTTTTCAAAAGTCAATACCTTTTTATTCTTATGAAAAAAAAAGCATGTTTTTATTTTATATGATGCTTTTATTCTCTTGGTTATGTGCCTGCATGTCAACTCCTACATTTAAAAAAAACATTTTTTGATCTAGTAATATATTTTTTTAAATGTTGTTTTACACACCTCATATCTTTGGCCTTGTTATCTTGGCATGTTAAGATATGAGTATATAAAGCAACATTGTAAAATTTCAAACGAGCTTACAGTTAGCCCTCTGACGTGTGGAAATCATGATGAACACACACACACACACACACACACACACACACACACACACACACACACACACACACACACAATCATACACATGTGTACAGTGTGTATGTTTCTTTCTTTCAAAATCATGTTCCTTACCTCTCCCTCTCCCTTAGAGGCAAAGTAGTTCTTGTCAGGAACATCCACCAGTTTGATGAGGTTACATGGCAGTGGGGCCCCAACGTGACCTATTTACAGGGTCAGAACAAACAAAACAATTAAAAACTCACCAAAATAACCTTTTTTTAATTTTTTCCTTTTTTTGTCTCAACTTGGATTGTCCAATTCCCCCCCACATGCAGCCGTTGTCGCTGCTAACACTGTCCACTGTTGAATGAATTTCCTAAAGAAAATAACAAACAACCTTTTATAATTAATTGTACATTGTACTCTAAGCTCAACAATAAGCACATTTGATGTTCACTTGAAACCAAAATGTGTGAGGAGGAGGGATCATTTTCACACAAAAACCCCTCATATTTTTTTAATAGAAATACAAATATTTCATGAGATATCAGAACGGAGCAGTAGGGGGGGGTGATAGACTACATTTTGATGTTAGTCAACATAGTGAGTGTTATCTAACTGTCTAACAGGATGTTGTGGTTTTGGCTGATGCAATGATACAAATTGTATTGTGCCATTTTCCTACAGTTCAAGGGTCAAGGCAACTGATAGTACATTTAAATGAGGATTGTTTTTCATAAACTGACTTTTGAAGTACTGAAGTAGGTTTACTTCTACTCCAGTTAAATAGCAGTAAACAAACAGTATCTGGCCTCAAGTAAGAGATCAAACTACTCTTTTAATGTTTATGGTAGCACCGTTTCTAAATGTACATTACACTGTATGTGATTAGCCTTTTACTAGTCTGGCTTACCGGATGTTAAGTGCTGGGATAAAGTATGACATCCGGAGCGTCTTTCACGCACTGTGATTGGTTTGAGAAATACTAACAAGCCAGCACATTTTTTCCCCTATGCCAGAATGTTAACACTTGTAGCCAGACCATACTCCTGTGCTGACACAGCACTGTGGACATCTGGAAATGCAAGACCATCCTTTTATTTATTCAAACAAAAACAAATTCAAGTGTGTGTACAAGAAGAAAAATAAAAGACCACTCTGTCTCACAAAATTGCACTAGCTGCTTAATGCTATAAAGGTCAAATTTAGTAAGATTAAAGTACTCACTGTGGTTTACCTTTTGAGCCTACTCTATACAAAAAACTAGTGTAGTTAAAGGTCTGTCCACACAGAGTAAACAAAATTAACTGAACAGGTGATGTGATGTTCACCAGGCTCTCAGCAATACAGCAATAAGCTGTGTGGTGATTTTGGTGTAGTGTTATTTTATCTTATTCATGTTGTGTGCAGGCAGTTAGATACATGTGTTTTGGGCTATGGACCTTTTTCACAGCAGACATTTTGACTTGTCATAGTAGGAAAAGCACAGCTGAAACTGATAACCTTAAAGATGGCTCAATTCCATCAAGTGTCCCAGTAAGCTATTTCAGTGAGTCAGCATGCACAACACCAGGGCCTCTCCTAAGTGGAATGCAGCCATCATTAATGGTTTTGAATACACCTGTGCTTTTCCTGCTATGACATGTCAACATGTCTGCCATGAAAAAGGTCTATTAAAATGTGAAGGCCTGGGAAAAAAGGTGAAGGTAGATATTAGGTTAGGCATTAAGTTAGTGTAGGCAGATTTAATTGATTTAAAATGTACATCCTAGATAAGAAACCAAGGTAATGTATTAAAATGCAAGGGTTTATTTTGCTATAGCTAAAAATCTATTATTTGATGACTTAAAGGTTCAGTTGGTAACTTTTATAAAACAAGTTTTGTCATATGTGCTGAAACTGTCACTATATCCTGACAGTAGTACACGAGACAGATAATCTGTGAAAAAAAATCACATGATCAGTTCTAGTGCTCCTAATTGCATTTTGCAAGGTTCCAGGCAAGAAGTAGGCAATGCAGTGACAGAATGTTCATCCATATTTGGCTGCCTAGTTTGATAGTTTGAGTCATCACGAGCAGTGATTGAAACTGCGTGAGAGACTCCTCTGATCTGATTGGTTGTTTTCCTTCAGGCGCGGTGGAATCTTGCAAATGCCTTTAGGAGCACTAGGAGTAGGCATGTTTTTTCACAGATTGTCTGTCTTATGATGTAAGGATATAGTGGCAGTTTCAGCAAATATAACAACTTATTTTTAGGAAAGTTGCTGACTGCAGCTTTGATCAGACACATAACAAAGGTAAACAGCTTTAAGTCTAAATAACTGGATAACGTTCCCTTGGAAAATTACCATCAATGCCAACACAAAAATGTAGGCGCCTAAAGGGTAAATATGTACAGGCAGTTATGACAGCTACTTGTTTTTTACAGGCTTGTTGATGTAGGAAATCACCTAAGCAGGCATTATGACTATAAATAATGTTGCCCAACAACTTTCTTCTCTTCTAGGCCTCTCCTTTTTTCTTTCTCAATCAACTTTACAGCCATTCCCTCATTTACACTCTGCTTTCTTTCCGTTGAGTGTAATCAAGAAAACGTTTACTGGGAGAGGGTCGCAAGACGCAAGCTTTTATTTTGAAAAGTAGAAGCTCGGGACGGCACCAGGCGGGATGGCATGAGACGGGATGGCATGACACGGGACGCTCCAGGCTGCAGCCATACAGTCTTGGAAAAGGCTGAAAGACTGCTGATGCTGTCTGTGAAAGTGCTATCATGGTGACGAGTCGTTGTAAACATCCTTTAATCAGTTATGGACCGTGTCACCTGCTGTTAAACTGCACCACACCTGCTAATGTTAATGAGTGAGAGACAGTGTGAGAGAACCCTTCAAACAAGCCTTAATAAATCCACAACAGTACATGCTATCGAAACGACTTCACCGTTAGAGATACACGACCTTTGTGAACGTATTCATGTAAAATTTATGTTGATAAACTTAAAAATGTGGGCATATCAGCGAAAAAGTGGTTCGCTCTGCGTTTCGCTGGGAAATGTGGAGGACGTTTAACATGGCAGCAAATGGAGGAAGATGTGGAACTCTTGTCATTTGGAAGCTCATCGAGCCAAAAGTATAAGGCATATCGCATAACTGAGCACATTGGCTGAAAATAGAAAAAATACCTACGTTTTGATGTATAAATTGTGTATGACAAGTAGATATTGTGGGCGTGAGAGCAATTTATAGAGAGGGGACAAAGATAATTTTTTTAAGGCTCTGTGCTCTAGCGATGACATCATCCACTCTAGCTGGCCCCAACACACACTCATTAGAAACACAGAAAAATCCTGAAATGATCACTAAACTTAAACAGCTTTTTCACAAAAACTGTAAAAGATATCAAACTAAAAAGATATAGCCTAATACCTGAAGCTTTTGTGAACATTTCAAAATTTGTTTGGTGTCTGTAGGTGAATGTACAAAGGAGCTGAATCTTTTGGGAGCGGAAGGAGATTTTAAGGATTTGAAGCATGCTCTCATTGACTTCAATGTTAAAAAAAAAAGTGTTAAAAAGCTTCATATTTTAAAAAGTATAAATAGTAGAAAAAAAGTTGAAGAAGTCCCATCATTAGCTAAAAGAGCTGAACATTTTAAAAGTTGAATGGTTTTAATAGCTGAACGTATGCAGAAGTTACGGAGAGCCAAAAAACGTACGGAATAATAAAAATGGCTGAAAGGAATAACAATAGATGGAATGCTGCTGAATCAGCATTCCCACAGTTATGACTCAACCATGTCACTTTTAGACATTTGTACTGAGCCTCTAGTCTAGTAAACAAGTTCAGTGAGTCTGGCAGAGATAATGTTTTGTCTTCCATTCCTATGTCTGTTACATAAACACTCACCTGGGGTCCAGTCTCCAGGTGTGGTAAAGGTGCAGCCAGCTGTGCACTCTGTCTGGCCGTATGCTTCATACACCTACACACAGACACAGGCGATGTTGAGAGGGTTTTGTATGGTATTTGAGTGCACCCACATTCATTCATTCATGTATGTGAATGTGTATGTGTATGCATGTACTGTATGTATCTTTGTGAGGACCGGTTTGAGTTTTAGGCCTTGAGAGTGGGGACATTTTGTCTGGTCCTCACTTCTTTAAAGGGTTTATACTTAGTTTTAGGCTTAGGGTTAGAACTAGGTATCGGTTAAGGTAAGGGTTTGGGTTTGGGTTAAGCATGTAGTTGTTATTGCTAGGGCCTAGAGAATTCATTATGTGAATGTTTGTGTGTGTCTGACCTGGCATCCCAGGGCTGCTCTGAGAAATCCCAGGACAGCAGGCGAGGTGGGAGCCGCTCCTGTTATAATCATCCTCAGTCTTCCTCCGAGGCTGGCCTGCACAGAGAGGAAACAAATCATCAGTACATATTCTTACATACAGTCTTCATTTTCAATTTTTTTTTTTAAATAATATTAATACAAAAACAAAAAGAAATCATGAATTTATTGTTTGTACTGAATAAAAAAAAAAGGGCTTTCAAGGCCGTGGAAATCTTTCTTTGCCAATATGCTTCTTACTGTATGCGATGGGGTCCAACATGAACACACAATTATCTGCCAAAGTTTGAACAATTCTTTGGTATTTTACATTTCTTCTTCTTTTTTTCTCTTTGCTAACTGGTTTGAAGTATGTTGGGCTTGGTTGGTAAAATGAGATCATGTATTTCTGAGCACCAATCAGGATTTAGCAACATCTGAATCTGATGACAGTTGGTAGGCTGTTTGGTATTAAACTCTTAATAAAAAATCAACAGTCTTTTTCAAAAAAATTTCCTGTACAAATGCACAGAAGTTAATGCAATTAGAACTGGTGGCATTTAGGGTAAAAACTCCAATGTCAGAAGTCAGGCTTTAGCTTCAACTGTGCACCTTCATCATACAGTAATTTACTTCCACAAATTCTCCAGTTATTTTTTTTTTCAAAATGCCCTGAGTATACAGAAGTATATGTTGTGTATAGTGATGTTACAGGATATCACCAGCTCATGTAACATAAGTCCATAGTAGCACATTTAGCTCTGGGAGAGGAAACACTATTTACCTGAATTTTACTGAAGAAGATTTTGTCCCATAAGCTGTCACTGCGAATGATCCCGTTGCTTACTTCAGCACCTTTTCTCTTGGCAGCAAAGTTGAGCAGCCAGCGCTTCAATGGGGTGTTAGCTTGGCTGAAGATCTGCAGAGGAGACAAAGACAAAATACAAGTTTGTTTGGTTGGGGACAGGTCCTTCTCATTCCAGCGGTTAAAAACAAGTACATTTATTCATGTAAATTGCCCCAAAATGAGCAGGAAGCAGGTAACACCCCAATAAGTGCAAGAACAAAACTCTCATTCCTTCTCCCACATTATAAATGTACCAACTCTCTCAGAGGTTTTTATTACATATAATGACTTTCTGAAGAAACTGGACTTCAAATGCATTAGTCATGGTTGATAACCAACACTTCATTCTATCCCTAAATCACAGCTACAGTACTGGATGTACTCAAAACAGTAGTGGTGACCAATTTCATTTGATTTTCAAACCACAAATCCCTGTCAGTGTAGGTGTCCAATTCCCAGACAATACCCATTTTTACAGCAGTTTTTTTGCTAGAGAAACTCACAATGAACTATAAAGCCAAATTGCTTAATCGCCAGCAGAACAAGCAAACATCAAATTCCTAAAAAAGCCTTTTCTTTATCCGTTCATCTCACCTTGTCGTACATGCGGTTGAGCAGCCGAGGCACCACAGGGAAAATGGTGGGCTGCAGGGCCTTCATGTCATCTGGGAGGAGACGGATGTCGCCTTGATAGAACCCGATTCGTCCTCCATGGCAGTACACCACAGACTGCAGAGACAGACACAAATAGTGGGCCTAACGTTTCTAGCTGCCAGGTATCTTCTATAGACAAAATCCCAACTAATAATAAGGTTTTAGATAAAACTCAGTTGATAGAAATTCCCGGACGTAATCTTTATTCAAATAGCACTTCTCCAATCAATAGTTCAGAGTACATTAGGGACAAAATAAAGTATTATTATTATAATCTGGTAATAATAGAATACAAAGTACAATATTTCAAACTGAAATTGAGTAAAGTAGAATAAGTTAGGAAAATACCAGAGTAAAGTACAAGTATCACATTTCAAAATTGTAAGTGTAAGTACTGCACTTGTACATACTTTCCACCACTGGTTTCTATGTATAATATTATATTTCTAGCAACTAGCAAAATGTTTAAGCAGGTGAGTGGTGGACAACTTAATTTTTTGGGTCTTTGAAGTGAAGAGAGTTTTTTTTTTGAGAATTTGCAGATTATTTTGCAACAAGATACTCTGTATTATATGTTGAGGCATGACTTCTGTGTTTTACACTCATACGTAAGTGGAAATATCAGCACTCATAGAGGATTAACTCAAGTTAGCAGCAGCAAGAGTGACTCATTATTTAGTAATCTATTAATCATGAGTGAAACGTCTGCCTGCTACTACTACTTTCTTTTCTACCCCAGGATCCTGCACCCAGGGGGGGGAAGAGATATGAGTGGTGTTAATTACACTTGCATGACTCAAATCAACAACGCAGAAATCAGACAACCAAGAAAACTGATGTGTAGTGTGCACATTTTTCTGCAACTTGGAGTCGCTTGATGATTCTTGTACAAACTGAGTGCAAATGCAAAAGATATTTCAAATAAAAATTACTATATGTTCAGTTGGCCTGATCTTCAAAATGTTTTTTCCACGCACGCACGCATGCACGCACGCACGCACGCACGCACGCACACACCCTTTTACAGATAATTTGCAGGTTGTGTTTTACACAGACTAGATAGACTAGGATAAGGATTAACTCAGCACACAACCTTTGTTGTCAAGTGGCAGTAAAAACATGCGCCTTTTGTGACCCTGTTCCTGTTTCTGAGGCCATCTGAGGACACAGCGAAGCGGAAGGTATGCCCTCTTTTTTGCCTTTGATTGAGAGATCAGTGGCAGGCCTATCAGAAATGGAGAGCTGTTTTTGTGTGTGCATGAGAGAGACTCTTGAGCTTGCTTCAATTGTGCGGTCTGATGTGCTGCTCTGTGGGGAAGTTAGATGGTTTCCTGTGTCTGAGTCTTAAGCCACTGACAACTCTGCTTGTGTGTTGCAGGCAAACAACCCAGGCAGGTTCAACCTCACCCTAACCATAACCTAATTATATCCCTAATCCTACAACCAAGTCTTAACCCTCACACTGCCCTTTAAACTTTTGGGATCCAGCATTTTGGCCCCACAAAGCTGTTGGGACCCCAGAAGTATACTGGACTCCCGGTTTTTGGACCCCACGAATATAGTTAAACAAGCCCACACACACACACACACACACACACACACACACACACACACACACACACAGAACGGATTAAAATAGCACCTGACCAAACTACCAGTATATCTGGGTATGATGATAAAAACCATAACAAGAAAAGCTAGAATGCACTGTAGAGTCAACAGATCTGATGTTTCCTGTGGGATTTCATGTGACTGGGTTTTGTTGTTGATGTGCCATTATAAGCCAACATATGACAGTTGACTAAGTAGACACAAACACCAAGGGCCCCTGACATAATCTGATGCAACATTTACTGATTATTTCTTTGTTTGTTGTTGATATCTTGTAGTTTCCTAATTTCTTACACGTCGAGTAAAAGGCAACTGTATTAGGGTGAGGGATTAAGAGAAACTCAGCTACATGTGTGGAGGAGAAACCTGATGTTTTGGACATGTAAACTCTTAACAGAGTTTCTAATTAGGGCAAGTGCATGACAAAGAGACATTAGTTTAAGAAGGAATCCCTTTGGCAAAAGTGCTGTATGATAATGTAGTTACTTACAGCTTTGCTTTTACGGCATGACGACTAAAAACAAAAAAATCAAGTGGTTTTCCACAGTTGAAAAGTAGAAGTCAGGCACTGTAAGGACAAATGGTGCATGCTCCTATTACTGTGCCCGTCAGTCTGATTTCTCTCAATAATGTTGTTTCCTGTGTGCATATAAGAAAATACTCTGATATTATCTTCAGATATGTGTGTGTGTGTGTGTGTGTGTGTGTGTGTGTGTGTGTGTGTGTGTGTGTGTGTGTGTGTGTGTGTGTGTGCACTTCGGTAGGATAGGACATGATGCAGCATGCACACCAGTGACTGTAAAAGGCAGGTATGACATTCATCAAAACTAAACCAAAGGAAAGGAGAAGGAAAAGAAAAACAGAGCCTCTCCCTCCCTCCCACTCTTTATCCTTCCCACACACAAAGTCACAGATCCTTCCTCTGCCCCCGCCACACTCCAAGCATCTGATTGCATAACCATCTCAATCCTGTGGTCAAGGATCTCAGTTCAGCCCATTTACCTCAATGAGCCTCTCGAACATGTGAGCCAGTGGCAGGAAGGAAATGAGGCAATCATCTTGGTTGGGAAAAATGACTTTCTGCAGCAGTCAGAAGAAAAGAAACAATTAGATTTAAAAGGATCTCGCAACACGCCGACTGTAATAAAGGTTATAGGGGAAAAGAAAACACAAAATAAAACCAGACTGATGAATCACTTAGCAAAGTCAGACATTGTATTTAAATATTGACTGCAGGGTATCTGGGGTATTGCTATGAAAGATTTCCTAGGAAAAGGACAAAACAAAACACAGTCACTCACGTCTGTTACTTTGAGGAAGCCTGAGAAATCTGCCACCACGTTCCCATGGGTGAGCATAACTCCCTTTGGGTTTCCTGTGTAAGAAGAAAGAAAACACACACCCACACCAACATCAATGAAGTGAAATTCACCTCACCTGGAGTACCATGCAGTTATCCAAGGAATCAGACAATGAAAGACAAACCTGGGTTTTGCAGGAAATTCCTCTGAATTGTACTTACATTTTATGTAAACACTTGCAACCCAAGAATGATTTGGGATTAAAAAAAATATCATCGTGTTTGTGGGCTGTTAAATAGTGTACATCAGGTGTGAAATGCAAAGCAGATACATACTGTAGGCTAATGACCGTATCAATATGTAACATAATTAAAGTTAATTTAATAGAGTGAAGTTTGCCAAAGGGAGACAGTGATCTCTTCAAATTGTTTCACCCTCAAGTAGTCTTTTCTTATTTGCACACTTTAATACCTGCACTGATGAACAACAGCATGTGCGGTCTATACACACACATACATCATGTATATGTGCTGTATATCTGTTGAAAAGACTACTTTTTCAATATAATACATAATACTCTAAATTATTATTTCTAAATTAATGATTCATTTAATCCTATAAAATATAAAAATTTGGGAATGTTGATTGTCTCTCTTTATGTTCCTTTGCCTCTAAAATCTATAAATACACGGTCAAAAACTATTTTACTTAAACCACCAGACTGTGTTTCGAAGCCATGTGTCACCATTATTTAAAGTGGAAAATTACAAATCTGTTGTGTCACAATTTAAAACAGCTCTTTCTCCGTGAAAAAAGAAAATCCCTAAATCACATTTTTCTTGAATGTTTGGCAATTTCTACAACAGACTAAAATTAACATTTTTCTCCACAGTTACTGTAATGCCATTGCATTGCTCAGTCCTTTCTACACACACGCGCACACACACACACACACACACACACACACACACACACACAGTAGTGGTTGTGTAGCAATGACTCTTAAATAAAGTGTTCCTCTTTCCAGATGTATTGTCTGACTCCCACAGCAGTAAACGAGCCGAATAGATGTGGCAACAAAGACGGAGGGAATTCTCAGGAAATGGAAAGTGATGTGTGAAAACTTTACCCCATGTTGGAGTGGCTGCATGTCTCTCTGAAAGCCAGCAGGTGGAAGCGTTTTCAATGGACCATAGAGCTGCAGCTGGTAAACTGACACCAGTGTGTCTTTATATATGTCAATGGTCTTTAGGTGACCTGGACTGTGTGTGTGTGTGTGTGTGTGTGTGTGTGTGTGTGTATATATATATATATATATATATATATATATATATATATATATTTGGTAACACTTTACTTGAAGGTAACTACATAAGAGTGACATGACACAGTCATGACACATGAACCCTAACTCTAACCCTAACCATAACTTGTCATGACAAAAACCAAATGACACTTAATAAAAGAAGCGTTATGTGATAAATGTTTATGACTTGTTTATAATGTTTATGACACGTTCATGACAGTGTCATGTCACTCTTAGGCAGATACCTTCAAGTAAAGTGTAACCATATATTTCACTGCTGCTGTGAAGAAACTGGATTCATTTACAGTAAATGCTTGTCTTCCCATCTCGCCTTCAAGTAGAGCAATAGTTCCACGTCTAGGTCCAAAAGTCATCATACAATTAGAGAGCTTCCCTATTCCAAATGTGAATTTTAATGTGGTATACTTTTGTCTTGTGTTTTTCTTAGCAAAATAAATCTAAATGCATTACACAAAAATGACCGTATACTGAATTTCAGACTGATTTTTGACATATGAAACAACATTCTTAGACATTTCCCGCAAACTCTTCTGATTAACAAGTGACCCCAGTCTTCTATGCTTTAAATCATTCAAAGTGTTTAGCTGCAGCTCTGCAGTTTTATATGCATTCATAAAATATTGGTTAACTATGTGTTATAACTTATGAATACACAACCCTAGTAAGAACAAAGAGTATATATGATTATGAGTCAGAGAGCACATTAATGTTTGACTAGAATTTAATGGAGCAACACCGCTCAGTGAACGTAAGCCTTTGTAAACATGTAAGTGCAGCAAGTAATAAGCTGGAGGGAAATCTTGTTAAATGCATGTTAAAGGTGTAGTTGTCTACATATTATATTGGGCCATTGTATACCTTGGCTTGGCATGGTGCAGTATGGGCAATGTTTTGCATGGATATGCACACAGATCCTCACAGAGAAGCAGTTTAGAAGAAGCACAAAATAAAAATGTCCTTCCAAATTGGGCATTTTTAAATACTTAATAGACCAAATCGAATGTTGCTTTTATAATTTGATATTATATATTTATATTTTAAGTTTTAAGGTTTCTTGTTTTTCCTTTAAAGATGAACATGTGTGATGGTTCTGCCGTTACCAGGCTGTAAAAGGACTTCACTTAATAGTAACGGCAACAGTAATAAAGTTATTGAGAGCATTGTTGATCAGTTAGCTGCACAGTCAATGATCCTGAATGACATGTGTGACTTTCTCAGCACCAAACACGAATAATGCATGTTATTTACACAATTTACAAAATAACTACCTGTGGTTCCACTTGTGAAACAAACAATGGACAGGTCATCTGGCAGCGGTGGCTGTGGAGACAAAATGGTATCGGTCAGAGCATGAGATTTCAATGTAACTTTTAATGAGATGGACTTCTACATCTTACAGCTTTCTTGACAGCAACCTGCATAAAAACCTGTCAAATAGATTAAGGAATGTTGCATGTTTACATACTATATTTATAGTCATTAGCTCTGGCCCTTTTCTCTGCTATCATACCAACAGTAGGACATCCAGAGTTAATGTGCAAATTGCCAAAAAGCTGTCATCAAAACTTTCTTTGAAGTGCATTCAATGCACGCCCTATTTGAAGTTATTCTCTCCCTTCTTTTCAACAGAGAGTAAATACTTGCTTAGCTGGCTAATACCAAGTAGCCAGAGGCTTGGGGCTGAATTGTAACTGTCCCAGTGTTTAATCTGTAAACACCATTTTACGGCTTTATGTGGTCCAGATAAAGCCATAAAATCTGTCAAATTACAGATGCTTTATTTTAGACAGAACAGCCAATGTAAAAGCTTTCAGTAACACAGTATCATGTATTTCATATATATGTTTGAGTCTACAGCCATGCTAACGGCTCTGAGAGGCTGTACTCAGGCACAGTGGTGCTTTGAGCTAAATACTAAGAAGTAAGTAAGTCTAGAATACTTAGAAGTACTAAGACGTTTAGAAAGTAGTACCATGTTCACCATCTTAGTTTAGCCTGTTAGCATGCAAACACTGTCCTAATTTGTATTAAGTATATGATGGAGCAGAGAGGTGGACTGACTGATCGACTGACAGACTGACTTTGCCAGACCCGTGCTGCTTGCATTGCTAAACATGTTGTACAGTGCATCTTTCCCTGTTTGTAGTTGAATCTTGAATTAGCTAGTACTTACTATAGGTTTTCTGTGATGCTCTCTGCCCAGAGCCTGTAAGAAAAACAACATAAAAATAACTATTAGTAGTAGACTTGACACCTTTTAACACATAAATTACAATAAAATTATATTATCAGACATATATTTAGTGTTATATTCCATGCCTCTTTGAATAGTGAGTGTCTTCTGAGTTCTGTCAGTAAACTTTCTTAACCAACGACAGAGGCCAAACATTTGTGGTTCTATGTTGACGGAAATCAGCTCTCTACAATCCCACTGCATTTGTGTACGCTTTGTTGCTGAAATCTGTGATTGTAAGTCAGTGTTAAGCAGCATTTGCATTAAGTCCTCTCATTTACTTTAATCCACCTGATAAACCAGATGAGCTGACTGTCTATCACACTGGCACAGTTAAGACAGGTTCATTAAAGTTGATTGTCACAGAAAAATGACAGTTATGTACACATGCCACACATTGCCAGCTACTTCCTTGTACTGTAAATGGTTCGGTTACAAGGTAACCTTGGTTCTCTGAGTGAAGAGACTAGCTATCTCTCCAGGGCAAGGCCGCTCGGAAACCGTTCCAATCAATGTAAATCAGTGAACCCATGCACATCTGGGCCTTTTATGCCCAAGCATGGGCCCTGAGTGGTGTGTCTTAAAGTGATATTCCCGTCAACTGCCCCAGTGCGTCTGTCCTCTGTACATATGGAATATGTAACTCTGTGGAGAGATCATCTCAGTACGATAGAGAACAATTTATTGGAATGTCCTTATTGGGCTATAAAACCATTGTTTATTTTATTTAAGCATGCAACATTTTTCCCCCGTCTCTCGCTCTTTGTCTTTATGATGTGATCAGAAAGAAAGAAAGAAAACGAAAGAAATCTGCATCTAACCTGGCCTTTGTGAGAGATACTGCTGTGATCTGCTGGACAAGTTTTACATGTCTGTTTGTTGTTGTTGTGATTGTGCTAATGAAGCAGATACAGGAATGTAAAGAGCAGTGGATTTACTGTAAATGTGCACATCAGACATAGAGGCATAACAACATAATAGTACATTCTTTTGTTTTTGTGAAATGCTCCATTTTCCAGATTCTGTAGCGCCAGAGAGGTAGATAAAGATCTCTTCTAACATGGCAGACAAACAACATTTTTTTGATCGTGTGCTGACCAAAACTAAACATCAGTTTGTTTTGACTGGTTGTTGTTTTGTCTGGCTGTTCAGATTGTATATAAAACTTCTGTGTAGTAACATAGCCCAACCCAGCAAATATTTTATTAGAACTAATTAGCTAGTCTATGATTATCAATGTACAAACTTCCAATCCTTGATACTTTGCTTATTATCAACAAATCACATGAAAAAACCTAAACCAAAGATGTTGGCCTGATATAGCTTATTCTTCTGTGCCATAAACCCCCATTGTTGTACAGAGACTACTAAAAACAAATCAAGGAGCCACACTGTTGTACTGGGCAACATGCTCTTTTATAAACATTAATATCAGCACTATAGTTTATTTTTAATTAATTCCACGTTCACTGTCCTGCACCAAATCAAACCAAACCAAAAAGGTTTAAAAATAAAATAAAATATCTGTGAACCATTTTTTTTTTACTAGAACAATAGGTAAAATTTAAAGTGACCATACTTTTCCTTTAATTTATTTTTTAGATGTCTTGATTACATTTCATCTTGTTCAATGGTATGTTGATGACTATATCTCAACATGCGGAAAGTAATAATAAAAAGAAAAAAACTCTAGATGTAACACATTGTGTTTGTGTTTAGATGAAGCTAGAGTGCAGCAAGCCTTAAATATATCTGATTAATGTAAAACTTACATGCATGAAAAAGAGCACCAGAATATGCATGGTCAAATTACTATTTCTTAAATTACAGTACATATCAATCAAGTGCAAGTACCATTGGGCTGGTCCTACATGTCATACCTCGACTTCCTGTATGGCCTGCACGTGGACGCCACAGCTCTTTCCGTGCTCAACGAGGGCGGACTCAAAGTCATCCATCAGGATAATTCTTTGCAGGCCCGGAGTCTCCTTCCGCTCAACGTTTTCCAGAAGCACCTGAGCTTTCTCTACTTTGTCACAGATGACTGTGGAGATGTCAGCTGAAGTGACAAAAGCACACAAGAGCACATGCACCCTTGTGTGAATATCAACACAATAAGAAACCAAAAGAAACAAATCAAAACAAAAAGACACAGACTTGGAGTGGGGATTCAGCTGAAATTTGTGGTCAGTTCAGTACAAAACTAGGCCTGTATAGGCACTGTTGATAAGGTTATATACTCAGCAGCCATCCATTTGCAGCAGAGTTATCACTTCCGGGCTGTTTCATTTATTTTTAATCCAGGAAGTAACACACTGTGTATCATGGCTGAGCTGACGGCAGTGCTCTCAGTCACCAGTGAGAGGAGCTCCACTGCTAAAGCTACTACTTGAGTTATTCCATCAAAGAAGAGAAGATTGTTTGTTGTATTTACATCTTAATTCAAAACTTAGCAGGGCTAAAAGAATTATCACTTTTGAATACTGTTGCGTGTGTGTGTGTGTGTGTGTGTGTGTGTGTGTGTGTGTGTGTGTGTGTGTGTGTGTGTGTGTGTGTGTTATGTGTGTGTGTGCATGGCTGCCAGTTAGTATTTGTATAAGTAATGTGTATGTGTGTGTTCTTACCAGTGTTAATGATGAACCGTATGGCGTCTGGGCCCAGCGTGTCATAAAGAGGAACCACCACCATGGAGTAGGTGTAGCAAGCTAGCTCTGAGATGATCCACTAAAATCACACACAAGTCAGGGGTCAAAGGTCAGGGGTTATTGGAGCTCATTCATCATACTTGTATTTCAAAATATATTTTTACTCCTATATTTATGTTAGCCTACATTTATGTTCTAAATATGTAACAATTTGTTTACTTATACATACTAATATTGTTTAAAGCCAATAGATTTTTTTTTACATTTGTCAAGACAGAAAAGGTTGTTCTGTAAAAATGAGAGAGGATCTCTATGTGAAGACACTAACAGAAGTGTGTACAGTTGTTGAGCGTGCTTGTGTTGTATTTGTGGCCTGTGTGAATGAAACCATCTGTAAAATGGTTTACATGCACTTGTCTGAGCCAATAGGTGATACAGTGAAGCAGAGAGACTGTGAGAAACGGAGTCGAAGAGACAGAGCGAGAGAGACAGCATGAAAAGCTAAGAGACAATTAGAGATTGAGACAATGAGTGAGAGTCACCTCTGGCCTGTTCTGGGAGAATACTCCAATGAACTGGCTGGGGTTGGGCTGGCAGCCCTGGTGCAGAAGGCCTGAACCCAGATGCTCCGCCCGGGCCGTCACCTATGGAGTGGGAAGACGAGACAGCAGCTGATTGGACCAGGTGGAACTTATCAAATGCTGAGCTGGTCTTCTAGTCTTCTTTAAACAATACATGTTTTCACATCCTCCTACTTATCAATTTTTGGAAAAACAATTAAGAAACAGGAATGATTCTTAGTGTTTGAGGTTTGGGCTTAGTTTAGAACTGTTGATTAACTATTTAGCTCAATGAAGGGACTTTCTTGTGAAGTAGCATGATGTCATTGATAAATGTTGAGCATTGCGTGATTCACTTTTCATAGGGCTTTTGACATTGCTTAACTGGAACGATTTCTACATTGCTGGTCTAAATGAAACTCCCCTTCAAGATGTGATCTTTTGGGAAAAGATTCCAACTCAAATGATCGATCTTACATTTAGAGCTGAAACAATTAGTCGATTAATGGGTTAGCAATTGGCAGAAAAACAATCAGCAACTACATAGCTGAATATGTTTAGGTTTTGTTTTTTTGTGATTGGGCATATTTCACTATTTTCTGGCCTTTTTTAGACTAAACAATTAATGGATTAATCAGACAAAATTGTTGGCAGACTCATCGATAAACAAAATAATCTTTGTTTGCAGCCCTTCCTACATTTAGGTAATATCAGATTGTTATTGAGCTAAATTATCATATGCAGCTAGCCAACATTGTCTTGTTAAAAAATTCCTACAACACACCATTTATCTTATTTAGGAGAAGCTAGCATTAGCTGTAAAAAAGCCAACAATTGCACCTTTGGACAGTAGCCTGCAGCTTTCATACAATGTCATGGTTGCTGCACAGAGAGGCAATCATTCATGAAAAACACTGTAACGCCAGTGTGGCCAGATAGTGATCTGACAACACGACATGTCAACTAGACATTTTTTTTTTTTATTTCTCAATAAGTTACTTATACTAGTTTCTAATAACTGTACATACCTTCTGTAACTCCACCCACATTGCCAAATTTTTTGCCACGTGTTGTGTTGTGTGTGGTTTATCTATATTTAGCAATGTTTGCAGACTGCAGGTCAGTGGACCTTGGGCCTGTTGCAGAAAAGTAGAATGAAGAAATCCAGGATAACTGAAAAAGCACAGCTTGACTTAGTGTGGTCCGCTCATCGCGGCTTAATCGGTTGCACGTTTGCTGAGCCAGGATGAGAAGGTGAAGCTATGTCAAGGCAGGTGTAGATAGCTGGGATAAGTGCACGTTCACGGCTTTCTTAAATAGACCACGGTATCGATCACAGATTTACTGATGCAGAAATGGAGAAGACGCGTGCGACACATCTTTAACCCGCTGAGCAGCAGCTGTTAATGGAAAATTACGAGGAGGTGAAACATATAATATACAAAAAGGGAAATATCAGACAGAGAGAAAAAGTCCAACAGACAAAACAATGCGTAAGGATTTAAAAAGATCTAGCCTACTTAGGGCCTACTAGTCACTCCACATTTTTTACAAAGTTTTAATTGCTTTTAATATGCTTGTTTTGTGTTGGTTTTATTGCTGTATCTGTTTTTATGTGCTAAATGTGCTGGTTGTACTGTAAAGTGTCTTTGAGTAGCCTGTAAAGCACTATATAAATAAAATGTTTTATTATTTAGCCTACTTTGCCTTAAAAGTGAGCAGAGGGAATTCATGTTCCTCGGGCAATTTACCCTAAGGACTAGGCTTAATTTCAAACCCTTATTCATAATGAGAGAATACGTTTTACAACCATATCCACAAATCTATATAAGCTATAATTCTAAATATCTTTCTACAATTAATGTTCATACAGAACAAACATGACTGGACAAAAACTAGAAAAAGAAGTAAGTGACTTCAATACACACTGTAAGCATATCTGTAAAACAATATAGCCTATTATTCGTTTTTTTCTCACTCCCAAGCTCCAAGATGCGTGACGGCACCAAAATAAAAAGATTAAGAAGCTTTGTGGCATTCCAACACATTCCCACTCCCATCTCGAAAAATACGGAAGTTTGGTCAGGTGCCATTGTCGTCGTTATTGACACTAAATGTCTCCTTTAGAGCCCGCTGCACGGTGTGGGAGGATCCCCCCGCCTCCCCCCGCCTCTCCATGTTGCACGGGGCATATTCATGGGGAGAGCAGCAGAGGAAAAGCCCCTTTCCTCCGCATTGTCCCACTTTATCTGCGGTGCATGTGCAACCATTTCTTACCATCCAAACAACTGCAATAGTAGGATTTAAATCAAACTTGTGACCGAAATAGTGACAAGTAATGCATGTTAATAAAAATAAAGCAGAACACATTCAGAAGACAACGGAAGAACTGTTAAACACGTTTATTTCGGATCAGAGCGGCAGCTGATTTAACACATCAGACTCCTGGATTAATCTTAGCCTGGCTGTTAGCCTGCTCTGGAGCAGGCTAGCTGTAAAGAATACATCTCCATGGTTACTTGGCTGGGTTTAATTCAACCTGCTTTTGTGCAACCAAATCAAAGCTAAATTCATCCAGGATAACTTGAATATCCCGGCTTAATCCCTTATCCTGGTTTTGTGCAACAGGCCCCAGCATGTCAGTGCCAGGGTTGGTTGCTAGGCAGATTTAATGCAACAAAGCCTCTGTGGTGCAGGTGCACAGGTTGCAAACTACACCTGAGTGTCACCTTACACATATACTTAAATGGACTAGATATGGTCGGATAATAGCTCATCAAATGTCATTACAAAGCTGATGATCTGTAATAATAATGTTTGACATTTCAAGGATGTGTCTTTTACAGGAAATGCTGAATATAAATATTAGATATTTTTTACTATAGCAAAGACATTCGATAATGTCTGCCAAAATAAGATTAAAAAAAAAACTTTTAAGATTCTAACTGTAAAAGCAATGTAACTTCCGCTTTATTACCACTATAGTAATCATTTTGTAGCATTTGTCTGTGGTAGTTTCTGAATGCTAGGCATCTCTTTAAAATGTCACTCCTATTACCCATTGCACCTGTTGTTGTTACAAGGAGATAAGATGTCCCCTGAATGGCACTAACCTCTTTGTAAGATATCCATTTGTAAGGCTGGTTAGGGAGCCGCGAGCCTAAGCAAGGTCCATCACCTGTTGAACAAATATAGAATATAATATGATGTAAACTTATTATTTTCCTGGTGGACAAAGCATTACACTTCAAAATATGGTGGTGATTGTAAACAGATCAGGGTCAAACAAAACCTTTTTTTTTAAATTTCACTTATAGTCTAGTTTTACTACTAGTCACTTATACTCCCTGTGAGGCCTGACGCTGTTAACGTTAGATACATTTTACCACCACCATAAGAGATATGATTGGAGTTTTTTTAAATTGTCTTCAAGGAAAAATGTAAAAAAAAAAAAATTTTTGTACAAATGTTTGTCACATGTTGTAACATGTGCTGTCCTGTGGATAAAATAAATATAAATTCAATTTATAATATGGACAGAATACCCAGAAGAGGATGAAAGAAATAAGGAAATGTAAGAAACATAAACATACAGAAACTTATTTCCCCCCCTAACATCCTACCCACCAGATATGTGAAGGCCTCTCTGGAAGACCTCGTACATGGTCCTGGCGTCGTCATGATAATAGGCCAGTAACTTGGAGCTGTCGCCCATCATGGACCTGTGACCTCCATCTTCATGCTGTTGCAAAAAGAGAGAGAGAGAGAGAGAGAGAGAGAGAGAGAGAGAGACAGACAAAGAAACAATGTGACACTATAAATATTCTTCACAACCCATTGTTTTCCTTGTTCTCCGAATGATAATCCATCTCTTTTGTCAGCTCACAACTGCAAATAAAAATAGCTGAGCTTACTTTGTTTCGTTCCCTGGTGTGTACATTGCTGATGCATTCTGGGGGATTACTGTAGAGTTCATTCACATAAAGAAAAAGAATGCTTGAAGCAAAGTCCTTTTTTTGTGGAAATTAGTCATTTAGGTTGAAAAGGATTAAGGAGCCTGGCATAAAATGAATCTTATGAGTGTGTTTGTGTGTCTTTGCATGCATGCATGTGCTTGTCTGACACACAGGCATCTCAATCTGTTTCATCACATTCTTCAAAGACCTTCTCAAGTTTCTAAGAAAAGAAAACCTCAGAGCCACAAAAAGCATTTCAAAAGACTTTAACATTGACTACAAATGCTGCCAGCCTCACCTGTCAGTGAGAAGGAACAGGGTTGTGGTGTGTGTGTGTGTGTGTGTGTGTGTGTGTGTGTGTGTGTGTGTGTGTGTGTGTGTGTGTGATACAGAGTGTGTTTGGTGTAGTCCAATTGTTGGTTAAACCAGGACAGGGTGGAATCGAGTGCATGTGTTTAGATGAAAGGTGTTCAGCTTCCCTCTGTTGCGCCAGTGCACAGAGGAGATAACCGTAGTGTCGACAGGTCTATTTCTGGCTGCTGTGCCAACAAGCTCCACCATTCAGATGGTTAGAGCCATGTAGCCTGACAGATTAACCCAGGGTAAAAAACAAAACACACAACACTCTGTCCTGCTTGTGAAGCATATCGCTGTAAGTGCATAACAATTGAATGAGTGTATGTGTATTTAAACTAAACCTGGAAAAGTGTGGGGCACAAAAATAAGAGTTTTCAGGTGCAAACTATCCACTTGGGTGTGCAAATAGGTGTGAAGCATTTCAAGAATATTGACAGCATTTGTGAATGAGACCCTAATATACTTATGCATACATCTGTGTGTGTGCTCCATCTTACCGGCACCTCCTCAGACTGGTGCAGCAGGCTGCAGGGTGGCTTGATGGGGCGGGGTCTGGTTGCCAACCAGTACGCTAGCACGGCAGTCAGAGCGCCGATCCCCACCAGCGTGGAGGTCGGCAGGGAGCGAAAGAACTGTCCCAGCTCGTCCATCTCCGGTATCCTCAGGCCGCTCATCATTTCCTGGGCCTGCATCTTCTCCATCAGGGTGGAACTCAGCTCTGCATGATAGAAAACACTCTTTGACTCATGATTTCTGAAATGATTTTGTCCCTTTTTTGTGTTTATATACAGTAGTAGCATTGTTACGACAGCCAAAATCTGAATACCACTGTAATGAACCACACATTTTTTACTGTAAGCCCTGCTGTAAGGCAGTGGTCACTAGTGGCCATAGTACTTATGACCAAAACACCTAGTATAAGACTGCAAGAGACCTGTAAGGTCCCAAAACACAGGATTTTAAGCTTGGGACTGGAGTTTGTGTATTGGAAGAAGCTAAGAGGAAAACAGAAGACTTTAACCGAGGAAACGGGTCTCCTGGGAGTACTACTTAAGGGGACTGGTTATTAAACCCAAACCACAAACTTTTTTGTCATTTTGGTGCCAAAACTTAACTGTCACATTGCTGTTTCACAGTCACCTTTTTGTGGCTTAACTTACCTATCACAACCGCTGTCACGACCGTCACAGTGACCTGTACCTTTTTGTGGCTAAACTTAACGTGACTGGTCGCTATAACTGTCATGTGACTGGTCGCCCCTTTTGTCATGATTTTGTAAGCTATCATTAATATCATAAATTGTTGTGCATAAGTTTTCGTATGAGACCATATGAACCCGTTCATGAGAATGTGTTGAATATTTCTAAAATTGTAATATATTATTTCAATTCAGAAGAGGTTATAAATCAATATCTGGTGGTATTGGTATTTTCAATCACAGCTTTTATGCATCTTGGCATGATCAGTCAATACCTAAACAAAAACCTATTAAGCTAAATGAGGTGTGCCAGGGGAGGTATTTAAATAATATCTTTAAGGTCTGTGAAACACAGCTGTTAGATAAAGAAATAAAAAATATAATAATAAATAGAAATAATCTGAAAATACATGATTATTTTTCCAGGGACTGATTTCTAAATGTATTAAGATCTGCAAGCTGATGATATGTAAACCTACAGAATGAAACTAGGTCTAGACAGTAGTTTGACGGTTTCTAATTTGTCTGACCTGCATATTTTTGTTGTGTGGGAGGAAACCCACACATGCAATCTCCCTGCAATACATTCTCATGGGCCTAAATTTCCACACAGTATTTTCAAAGCAAGTTGCATTTTGGGGGTTAAAAAAATAAATAAATAAAATAAAATAATATATATATATATATATATATATATATATATATATATATATATATATATATATATATATATATATATATATATATACATATATGTATATGTATATATATATATATATATGAAAGTGAACTTGCCTAGGTGCAGACTCAGACATTTCCACACACACACAAAACAAGACCCTCCTACATGTTTCTCAGGTTTGAGTTTAAACCACTTTGAGCCAGTCTCAGTCTCAGCACGCATGCATGCACACACGCATGCACGCACACAGACACACACACAGACACACACACACACACACACACACACACACACACACACACACACAGTGTGAGATGTATAATTTATCTGAGGAGGAGGCTGGCTGCAAAGCTGACTGGAGGGTTTCCTTCTCTCCCGCAGGAAATGAGTCAGACAGCACCACCTGACTGAACCAGTGGTGTCGGGGCACTACTGCAGCTCACAGCCAATTAGAATCACTTCTTGTCTGCCATCTCTCTCTTTGCCTCACAAACACATGCACAGAACCACAACATACAGTGAGGCTGATAAATATAATTATCTGAGGCCGTGGGAACATTGACTTCCTCATTCACATTGACTTCCTCATTCACATGTTAATGTTTTGTAGAAGCATTATTTTCTTCACTCCTACTTTACTAAAGGGAAGTTGAATCATATGAACCTGCATTAGGGTGAAGGCTGGTTCCAGGAAGCCAGATGCATGACTTTCAAACCATCAAAAATGTGATGCAAGGCCAACATAGGAGACAAGATAAGTCTTTTTGTCTCTCGAGATCCAATAAAGGTGACGTATAAATGCGTTATAACAACGATGATGTAAACAGCCAGGGTTTTAGAAATAGGGTCATGAGTCTAAGTCATCTTCTACCAGGAAAGTTTGACTAGACACCAAAAGTAAAGTCTAATTTCTTTATAATTATTATTTGAGATGTTAACATTTAGTTTGAATCTAGAATTATATAAGAGGAAGCTGTGCTGACGATGCTCCTTTGACTGAAACATTGCGATTCTTTTTACATCATCAGAGCCTCTTCCATTCTTTTTTATAGGTGTGCGGGCAAGAGTGCAAACCCTCTCACAATTATTAGACCTAACATGAAAGTATAATTGAAAGCCCTCTCTGCATTGCCAGGAAATAAATTATGGTGGGGAAATAAAGAAACATATAATGTATAAATTATCCATGAAATGTTAGTTTTGAGTTGTAGAATTTAAACTCCCCTCAGGCAGGTAAAAATGCCAGATTCCTAGTAAAATTGCAGCGGACATGACCACATTGAGTTTAAAGAAATACTGAATCAGCCCGTAAACTATCCACTATGTCAGTTTTAAATTGTAGAATCCAAACCCCCCCTCAAGTTACTAAAACCCCTTAAATTCCCATAAAAATGAGACGTCCTCAGTGTCTTCTATGGTTGCTAATGCACTGGTTGTTAATTGTTGTTAAATAACAGCTGACTACAAAACACAGAGACAAAGACAACTTGAAATTATATTGGATAAGTGAGTAATATCTGTTTAACGATATTTTAACACTCCTTAAAGAACTATGTGTCAATTTTGCTTCCTGTACAGAACTACAATTGCGTGCCAGTGTAGTATAAAGGAAGTCAGAGTAGGTACTTTGGATAAGTCTAAAGTTCAGCTAAATGCTTTGTTAACCCCTAAAGGAGTCTACTGAAGAGGATTAGGGCCAAAGTGAAAAGAATATTTGAGTTCTGAGTTTAAAGTCAGAATTTTCAAATTCTTCAAAAACATTTTTCACATGTGGCACTTCCGTAGAACACAACCACAACACTGGTAAAAAAAAAAAATATGTTAAATGGTATACTTTGCACATGCTGTCAGCTGGCAGCACATCAGCAGTCATCTATACTCATTTGTAAAGCAGCACTGACATGTGACATCACATTTACACATGGTAAAATAGCTATTGCTTATCCTCTCCACTACTTTAATTCAAGTCAGAAGCACAGTACCTTTAACTGCTCTATAGTCAATTCCCTGACGCTGCTTTCCCAAGCTTCTACTTGGGCTCGAATCTTTTTAATTCAACGAAACTCATGTTTCTATTCAGACCGAAACTATCACCTGTAACTGAAAAACCACAACATAACATATGCCTCTAATGTGATGACCAGTATTGTGCCTTTAACACCACAGGCCTCTCTGCTTCTCTTTATTTTTTACTGTAGTGATCTGATATTTCCTCTTTTTCTGTTGTCCCTGTTTTGTCTGCAGTTCCAGTAATCTTGATGGGGAATTAGAGCTCAAGTTCTGAGAAATGTTGAGCGCTATAGCAAATAATAGAAACCACCTGATGATGGCTCTGAACTAAACAACACTTTTTTGGCATATTGAAGCAGCTACAATGTCATAGTTAATTCTGAGATAAAATGTTCTGCACTGTTGAGTACACAGTGTCGCCCACTGTGCGCAGCTGGAGTCTGTCCCAGAGTTAGACTTAATTACGAGCACAGCTTCATTTGTTTGGAATATATTTTCTTGACAACAGAACATCGAGAAAGTAAAGATAGACATGTCAAACATGGATATAAGTTAGTATAGCAAACACCTTTGACTATTTGATCATTTTAAAGGAATAGTTTAAGATTTTGGGCTTATTTGCTTTTCTTATAAGAGTTAAATGAGGCATTCGATATCAAGCCTGTTCCTATTAAATATAGATCTATAGACAAGGTTAGCCTAGCTTAAAGAGGGGGTAACTGCTAGCCTGGCTCTGCCCAAAGTTAAAAATAAGCCCACCATAACTCTAAAGCTCACTGATTTACAAATAGTATCTTGCTTATTTAATTCATACAAAAACTAATGTGTAAAAACTACAATATGTTTTTAAAATCAAACAACATACAACAAATTAATTTATCAGCATCAGAGTTGTTCAGTTTTGATTGATTTGCATAGAACATTTAGTGTTTTCCTGTCATACACTTTATTTTCCACATTACAGTACCTACATATACTACATCTCATATTGTATTGTTCCATATTACAGTGCAACTGATGTATTTAAGCAGTTCTGACAGGAAGATCAATGACAAAGCACCAGCCAGGCAAGCAGCACAATACACACAGACAAGATCATTTCCATGGCGGTTTCGTGACAACAGGACATAAACAGCTGAACTGTGTTAAAAAAACAAAGAGACAAACCTCCCAGCTATCAGACAGAGGCCAATATCAACCAAACAAATCCACCATGTTGACCTCCTCTATAAACAGTAACCTGACCTGTTGTATAACTGTGGAGTTACTGTGGACTTTGTTTCACAAGTGGCCTGATTATAAATATTGGATGAACTGCCTGATAATTAATGCATTTAATCGTTATGATGATCACTTCTTAGAAGATGATTTTTAGGGTTATATGTTTCAGAGAAATATATTGAGTCCGGCAACGGTTTTATTACCATAAAGTCATACTTTTTCTTAGATTAAAGCCAACTTGCCAGACACATGCTGAAAACACATTTTTTCACACTGGCATATCCAACATTATCACCACTCATCTATACTTAGTAATGTTCTGTTTGTTTTTACTATTATTATTATTATTATTATTATTATTATTATTAATACTATTTTATTGTCTTGTAAGTTGACCTTGAGTGTCCAGAAAGGCGCCCATAAATAAAATGTATTATTATTTCATTGCAGATATTCTTACAGAGACACATTGATTGACTAATTGAGGAAGCTACAATATAAGGTCATAATGTCTCCGATACACCTGGGGTGACTGTGATAAAACCTTACATTATAAGTAAAGTTTAAAAATTTTAAGACAATAACCACTACATCATTGGTCCAAATTGTGATTAAACTTGAGGAGATTGAGTATGTTGTTATTGACATGACAGACGATATACATATTTACATGTTTTATCTGCTTGTTGGCCTGCCTGCATGGCTTATTGATTTTATAATCACAGTAAACTCCAAATGTTCTATATAAACATCTGTGCATCACTGTGGGAATACTTTGATAAGAAGTGGGCTGCTTTGATGACATACGTGTAATGTAGCTCAATGCATGTGCTTTGCGCTCAATGGCTGATGTGGCTTAGCTGCAGTGGTGACAAAGCCACAGTGGATTAGTGCTTGAAAAGAGAGGCAGAGGAGGGGAAACAGCACTAAATATAGACACACTCCATAACCTACTGACACCACTGTGTGGATAGCTGGAATAGAGGAGGCTAGATTTGCCTTAAC
Source organism: Sander vitreus (assembly GCF_031162955.1). NCBI lineage: Eukaryota > Metazoa > Chordata > Actinopteri > Perciformes > Percidae > Sander > Sander vitreus. The sequence goes on from NC_135867.1 coordinate 9,402,173, forward strand.
TTAACCTCGCAGGAGTAAATGAAAAGTCTTTGTTGACATTTCATTGGTTGAATAAAGACACAAACACACAAATGAGCTTGGGATCTGGATTGTACAGTCAGTAACACAAGAATGTTACTGATGTTGTTTGTTGTAAAGAGTATCCTGTTGATTTATAAAGTACCATACATGGATCTCATTTTTTGTTACCCATGCCTGGAAAGCATTTGTGTGGGCGCAACACACATATTTTGGAAACTTTCAAAGTGTGTGGGCTGTAATTAAACACCCGGCCCATGTTTGTAAAGGAACAAGCTCTGATGTTGAGCCGGCAGGGTTGACGCAGTATGGACATGCAAGCACTAAGCATCCTCCTGCCATGAAATAGCCAAACAGCCACAAGAGACTCACAGCCTACCAAACACCTAATTGGCCTTCAGGAGAAATACAAAACAGCTAACTCAATGACTCACTCTCTCTTTGTTCTGCTCTCGTCTGCATTTTCCTGTTTGACTGCCAATAATAAATGCCCGTTTCCTGATAAGATAAAACACAAGACACGAGAACAGACAGCAGCAAATGTTCAGAGCAGAATCTCACCTACTCTGATTGACCTGAATGCCAACCTCTGTTGACTCACTGAAACCTCAACTAAAAACTTCAATGAAAATGTTTCCTCTTAAAAAGTGATGTCAGACTGTAGCGAGACAGAGGAGGGTTGAGTGCTGGGTGGAAGGCGGGAACAGGTCTTAAGAATCAATTAGCCCTCAAAGAAGTGTCCCATTTCAGGGGCTGACTCATTTGAAGTATATATCTCTAGGCCAAAAAAGCCACGGTGGCACAAAAAGTCTGTCCGATTCAAGAGGCTCCTCGAAGAAATGCAGTCGTCTTTTTCCCTAATGTGGATGAACTTGAAATTATTATCATGACTATCTCAGATAAAAACAGTGTCATTTGTACAGCTGTTTCAACCTTTTCTCCACTAAAGCCTATAGTTCTGTTTGCTATCCAACTCTCTGTCCTATAGTAACCTAAATCACCCACCCCAGGGACACTTGGTCTTAAAGTCCGTCCCTGTTGCCTTCTACAAAGATTGTTGCTTCAGCTGGTGTGACAGAAAAACAGCAGGTCAGCAACAACATTGCCCTTTATAAGCTTGTGAACTCAAAGACCCCTCTCTTTAATATGTGAAATCACACCACACCAAAAATCTAGTTAATCTGCATCGTGTCTCCAGCGAAAATTCTGCGGCATTTACAGCGCAGCCGTTTAGCTTTTTTAAATGAAGGTGTGTTGTCTTGCTAAAGGATAAAGGATTGTTGATGTGGACACAATCTGCAATCCTAAACTTTACAGGACAATCCCTCTAACTAAAGATCCACTTAAAAAAAGGATGCACACATCTGTTAAAGGGAAGTTTGGGAAATAGACCTCAGTCCTTCAATGTAATCTAGCATTGCAACTACTGTACAAAGCAGTTATAAAGGTTTGATGGTAGACAATGCCATAAACGTGCACTTAGAAGACAACAGAGCTATCTGCATGACAACTGAGTAAACTCCATCCGCTGATGAAGTAGCTTATATGTAATAATGTAACTCTAACCCTTTGTACAACTGTAATATAAATGTTACCTCTCTCAACTGAATGATGAATTTAAATCATCAACTACTAATGTTAACATCCAGTTTGTGTTACCATGCGAAGGTCTGATAGCTTCAGTTGTCTCTTCATATCTATTGACTGACGCTTTAGTTTTTATAACATCCTTTTTGTCGATATTTTCCTGGGATTTTACTTCAGTCACATCAGCTGTCATCTGAAATGTAATCTAAAGTGAGTGCTGTCAAAACAGCAAGCAGCCTAATTTATCTGATAAAACAGAATCAAGTCCGGATGAAAATGTTTAAAAAAATGTGATGCAACATCAATCAATGTCTAGTTTGTAAACATCAATATACACTTGGCTAGAAAGCCCGACAGATGTGGACACAATAACACTGTACAGAGGGAACATAATGCAATGTGTATCATATCTATCACAAAGCATTCAGCGTACATACTGTGCATGAACAGCTGGGCAAAAAATAAAATGAACATTTGAACCTTTTGTACATGCTGGACGATGTCTGAATAGACCAGCGAGCAGGGCTTTATTAGCCTGGTTGACACCAGACCCTTCTCAGTTATAACTGAGAGTGGGTCTGGGGAAGGTTCATTCACAGCCCATTTCCAAAGGGGCGTCACCAACGGACACCGCTCAAATGCCTCTGGGCGCAACTGGATAGTCCTTCAACCAATCAGACCAACGATCCGGGTGAGGTAGCAGCGACAGCGGCATCAGCGGTTTGCTGCGCTTCGGTGGCCGTACTGCTGCTTGCCGTCACTGCGCTATCGTCATTGTGTAAAGCCCGCCTCAACAGTTGTGATTGGTGCCTCGATTTGGAAAAATTGGAAATAGGCTCGAATGGGCTCTTGGCCAGATGGACTTGCAGAGCAAATCTCAAATTTGCTAGAAGTTCGTCAAGGTTTTCCCAGGTTAGGGCTTTATCCTAAGGGCCGGCTTAAATACTATGGATAATATGGATCTGAACAACAAGTGAAATCTTATCAGCTGTACACATCGACTCAAAAAGTCTTAACTAGCTTTAATTCGCTTAAGATGGATACTGTGAATGAATTCAACCACAATGAATGACTTTGAAGATCCTAAAGCTTATCAGCTCACTGCTTATCTGCACATGGAAATACTAAAGTGTAAAATCTCTACCAAAGCATTTAATTTAACTCTGGCTCTTGACTTGAACATGAATTACAAGGAGCAAAAGACAATTTCCAGCTGTTTCCACTCACATGAAGGCTAACTGTGCTCTGGAAGTGGCAGTATTTTAGGAAGGATTTGGCTGACTTCATAGATGTTACATTCCCACAACTGGTTCATCTAAAGTGCCTCTTTAGTCGCTCCCCTGAGGACCTGTGAAAAGTTGGAGTTGAGTTATTTAGTCCATTTAAACAATCTGAGTAAAACTTGTCCAAATATTGATTTTTAGCTATAAACCTCTGCTGCATCAAGGCTTGTTCAATGCAGCAGCTCCTAATCAATAATTTTATGTCACCTGTTCATGAGGACACTTGCTCTTCCTCTCCCAGGATTTTGGTGCAGCGTTAGTGCTGCAAGCTCTGCAGGGATGAGAACTTGTGAATGGGCCAGCTACGCTTCCTGTGACCTCTGAAGCTTAAAGTGGAGTAAACACAGTCCTGCTTCCTTAAGCCCCGCCTCATCGGCCCATCTGAGGGCCGTCACCAATGATTAGAGTCCAGTGTGGGGAGATCACAGCCTATTTGCACAAAGGCAGATGGCCAGTAGTAACCTCACGACCGCACTCAATTTAAAGACATCCTACCCGGCTTCTCTTATTATTTAAATGCTTTCGTTCTTGTTTTGTAGGGTAAGGGTCAATTTCACTTGCATCAATGCATTTAATCTTCCTTTTCCTGTTGCTTCTTCTTTTCAAACACCAATGCTTAATCATACTTGCACAGCACTTTCTCTGTCACTCACTCTCTTTTAACCACGCATCCTTAGCGCTCTCTGCCATTCCTCTCCTAGGACCACCCTCCATGAGTCAAACCACAACATCTTGTCACTAATAATGTGACACTGAAGTAGGCACACAACAGCTGTTTCCCATTCAGAATTGATAGGCAACACAACATGATATGTCAATTATCATTCATAAAATAAAATCAGTGAATGATAGAAGCTGCAGAAGAAAGAATTACTAAGGATGATATATACGTAGCAGGAAGGACTGCTATTATAGAACTATACATAATTAGTGTAGTTCCGAAAGTGAAAATCCCACTCATATTCTGCATAAGGATTTTGATTATTAGACATAATTTCTAAATCATCCAAGGTAGACTTACCACGAGCTACGAGATTGTGAAACAAAGGTTTATGCCTCAGTAGAAGCCAAAAGTCTGTATAAAATCAACCGTTTACTCTACCCACAATCCTAAGCATAAGAGCAACGTCTCTGATTGGTGGAGCTCGCTAACGCCTAGTGAGCTGCTCCCACTCTAGTCTATGATCGTTTATGCAAACAGTCAGTCACTGTTGAGCGCTCGCTCTCTCTCTCTCTCTCATACTATATATACATATATATATATATATATATATATATATATATATATATATATAAAATACAGCACTGAAGAAAAAGTAAAAAGAAATTAAAGAAAGTAAAAAGTAAATATAGCAAATCATCCAAAAGATCCAACTGTAATTGCATTGCAGGAGGGTTATTAAAGCAGCTGTGGTCTAGGCAGCGAGACTTACAAAGGCATAAGAGGCAGCCAGTTTTGTGTAATGTGATCATCATGGATTATTATGTGTAAAACAGCAAAATATATAATGAATTCATGCATGACGGCGATTTAAACCTAATTCACTTCAATAAAGATAACTATACATGCTATTCTTGTCATGAGCATCAAGGTGTGGCGGTGCAGCTGTGCAAATTCAACTCATGTTTAGTACATGTTAACTCAAAGATTCGTAGAAAAAATATAAACGTTGGAGGCCATTAATCGGCGCGCAAAGTCCTTGAAATCCATTCTGCAGTTAGCATCATATAGCCATGGCAAAACGAAAACAAGGCAGTTTAATTCATTTTGGTTTTACTAAGAAATTGTGTTAGCACACCTCCCGCCAGGGTAACAACGCAAGAAGAAGCTGAAGAAATAATGTCCTCTCTGGCTGAAGATGGTGGTGGTAACAGCTCGTCAGAGGCCGGTCACGATCCTAACCCCTCTTGCTCCTCTCTGCCGTTAAATTTGAACAGCCAGCAGTGGAGAGACTGGAAGAGCCGATATACATGGCTGTTTGTTAACCCTTGTGTCGTCTTTAACCCTTGAGAGAGATTGATTAATGGAATAGCTTAGCCTGGATGCCAGTCGAACTTAGCCCCGCCCACAACATTTGAGGTCCGGAAGTTCTGACTAGAATCTGAGTATGACGACGTCAGGCTAGGAATAGCTGACAGCATAACGCCTTTTCATTTTGAGCAAAGTCACACTTGGCCATTGGCTGCATCCTTTGGTTTTATTCAGAATAGATACAAGTAACAGCTGCATGTTTTTCACTTCTTCACATTTTAATAGCAAAGTTCTTGTTGTTTATTTTCAGGCTGGAGGCAATTCCAGGTACAACTACCAATGCAATTTTGTTTGCAGAGTAAAGTTGAAGCTCAAACATGTTAGAGGTCATTTCCCCTGCATGGAGATCACGAACTAAAACTAAACTAAAGTGTTGCTCCTCTAAAAGGCCTCAGACAATACTGTAACTACAGTCCACAAACACTCTGGACACACAGCACTTTGTTCAAATGCTAACACGCTGCTGGCAAAACGGTTGAGGATGGAAGCTTGGGGTGCGTTGCTTAGGCCTAATTGAACAGAGGAATTATAGTATTCTTCGGTAGCCTGAGAAACTTTAACCGTTGTTCATGTGAAATCTCAAAGACAGCCTGATGCTTTGTTTATTGACTATTTGTGGGTGGCTGTTTGCTGTTTGACCTATCAATTCCTGTCGATAAAGTATAATAGGGTAAATCCTGTATAGTGCATACACTTGTAGCGGTTATGTATCTTTGTAAGTCATTGTAAGTCGCATGCTCACAAATGGTGACTGTCCTGCGAACAAAAGGTGAAGGTGGGGAGACATCCCTGTGCTGGTGCTGAAAACATCCAAAAAGTGACACTGAAGTGAAATGTATTGTGATATTGTGGTGGAAAACTGCAGCTAATTTATCAGAATTACACGAATAAACATTACTAAACGTAACATGGATAAAACTGTAATGGATAAACCCATCTGTGAACAGATATATTTTAATCGGCAATTGTGTTAAACAATGAAAACTACAACACCCATAATGCCACTTCACAACGTCATCAAAAGTCTGTGTTTACATCCATAGTTTTGATTGAGAGACCCATAGCGTATATATAAAATGTAATATGTACAATTAGATATTGTATGTTAAAGGTGCCTCAGGCAGATATGAGATCACCCTGTGCAAACTAGGGATTACCTTCCCATTGCCACGGGCCAGATTAAGCTGAGGCAAGCAAGAGAAAGGCAGCGAAATGCGTTTTGGCCTAGTTTGGCCCTGGCTGTCCTCCGTATCACACCACCCTCAGCTCAACAGACGCTGCGCTCTCTTACCACACCCACACACCCCTCCCTCCACCACTCTCTCTCTCTCTCTCTCTCTCTCTCGCTCTCTCTCTCTTTTTGGAAACCCTCCCTCTACCTAAACACCCTGCACTCATCTTCTCCTTCACTAAAGAGCCACTCACACACACTGGCTTAGTGACACACAATCCACATACACATGTAGGCACACATATGCAAAAAAGACACTTATGCTTACACGGTTGATATTTGCACATTTAAACAAATAACACACACCAACACTAGATGGGATTGCTACCAGTTTGATTTGACTATCAAAGTGAGAGTGAAGGCAGATCCTATGGATCTCAACCTGGGAGATAAGGGCCCCTAATGGGCCACAAGACGATCTTTTCAGGGTCATGATGTAATTCATGGGTGGGAAAGGCAGAGAAAAACACCTGATGGGGGAAAACACTTTCGTTAAATTGTTCACCACTGTGCATCCTGCCATGGGGCTTTTGTGGGCACTGCTTAATTTTTTAAAGGATATGAGTCAAAAAGGGTGGCAACCACAAGGCTAACGGCTACATATTACGGCTTCCTGGAGAAAGCCCACTTTCTCCACATTGTTGATTTTTGAAGGTTAAGAAATTGTTCTCCTTTTAAAGCAATTCTGAAATTCAATTTAAGAAGTACTTTGAGGCTTCTCGGAGGGTTTTCTATAGTAAACCCATCAATATTGGAGGTTTTCATCTGAAAGGAGCAGAACAAGTAACACAAACCAAACAAGGACAACATTGTACATTACACAGAAGGCTGATCCATAAGAGAACTTCTTGAGCACGTGATATGCAGACAGACCTGGTTCAGCACTTTAGTCTGAGCCATTACTGCCCAGCATCCACAATATGAGGAAGAGGGTGCACTGAATGCTGAAACAGCAATACGCCACTGAGGAGGAAAGCTGCCATGTGGATCTGAGAGCACCCAGACTGGCTGATATTTTAAGATTATATACCCATACACATCCACACACATACACATACTGACCTGGACAATTTCAAAACAATAATCAAAACATACCTCTTCAGATTAGCTTTCCACATACAATAGTCTTACATTTCTCACCTGAAAGTTACTGGTTTTATTGTTTTTAATTGCTTTTAATATGCTTGTTTTATGTGTTGGTTTTATTGCTTATCTGTTTTTAATGTGCTATATGTCCTGGTTTTACTGTAAAGTGTCTTTGAGTACCATGTAAAGCTATATATACATACAAAAATATTATTATATGTAATCTTAAAATCACTTTCTTGACATATGATTAAAATCAGAATAAAAGCACTTGTAAGACATGTAACTAGAGGAATGTGTCTTGGTGAGATACATGCAAGTATATTTCCCTCACAACTCCTAACACTCAATGTGAGTGCACAACGACAGGCATTTATTACACAGCAGGCAACAATCAACATGTATTCTGTCAAATTGTGCAGTCATGCAGGGTATCTTTAATTTGTAGGTTTTCAAAATGTTCTAAATCCCTCAGACTCTCTCCCGCCATCGTGTTACAATTTCTAATTTGATACCATCTAAAAGTTGTTTGAATGACAAAAAAGCAACATGTCCTACTTAAGAGTCATACAGTTACAAGTCATTATTACTCTGGTGGGCATAGGCCTTGTCTTATGTTAAGGAGAGGAGCTACCATCATTGAATACTAAAACATCATTGGTTGTTTTCCGCAAAAGGGTGGGGCAACTCCACCACCATCCTTTAATCAAATATTGAGGAGGGAAAAAGAATAGGTTTACAGGCTGTGTGGGGCTGCACTATGGTGATTAAAATGAATAATTTATATTGAGGAGCAGCAGGGTGCTGATAGGTTAAAGGTGTCATGAATCTCCCCATGGGGCCCTTTTCAGTGTTGATGTGTATATTTTCTCCGCCAAACAATTCATTTGGTTTTAAACAACTTTGGGCCTTGATTCTAAGTGGTTGCTTGGTTATTAAATATAACACCTGCAACCCTGTTAGAGCAATTTTTAATATTAATACACCAACCAAAATACCAACTGTTACTGGTTGTTCGTCACTTAGCAACCATGCAGTGCAGCTGCTGCAGAAGACCTATACTCTTTGGCGGAGGAATACATAATTAAACCTTGTCTTATGCTCCATTAAAACTTAGCTTTGCTTTAATCTACTGTCATCCATTAAAAAAATCTTCACTGAGCATTTACACTGTTTCTTACATGACACATTACATAAAAGCAATAACCCTCCGCTATTGTCCCTTACAACGCCTCTAATCTGGTCTGTATCACTACTGTCAAACACTGCTCGAAAGGGATTATATATTGTAGAAAAATGTCCACGCGCATAGCCTATTAAAGACAACTAGGGGTCAACGGCTGTGTCTCTGAAACGTTTCGATGCCCCTAAAACCGCTCTGTAAACTGAGGCTGTGTCGGTTAGAACGGAGCATTCTAGCTCTCTATCTTGCCGGTAGGCCGCAGGATTTCAGCACCCATATCGCCTGGACAGCTCCGTCCAATCAGGGGCGGAATTTCAAGCGCGTCATCCTTCCTCATCCTCCTCATCCTCCCTCCCTCCTTCACTGAGGCATGGCGGAGGACATCACAGACAAAATGCTGAGTTTCACAAACGGCTTCCTGGCAAACTTACATGTTTAGTATGAAATAAAAGTAGCCTGTGTGAGGTGGATGTTTTTTACAGTCTCGTTCAGGTGGAAACAAATTAACACCAGAAAGTTGTGAAAGACGTGTGTCCGGGTTTCTACGCGCAATGTCACACGACCTTAGCAGTTGGCCGGCCTCAAATGCACACGTTTGATCCTGTTTGGCTTATGAGAACAGCTCTTTCTTTAAAGATTGGATTTTCAACGTAAAACACACCCATCGACACGGGAAAAGACATCCCTGATCTGCAGAATGACCCGCATGCATTTAATCGCATGCAGCTTGTCCATCACCCTGTAACCTACCTAGTTAAGATAAAGGCAATCTGAAAGCATCCCTCCATGTATCTCTAATACCCCTGGAGTTAAAATCCAAACACTGTGGTTGAAGCTAAAGCCTGCTAAAACTGAGACGTAACACGTGTAGTCTAAGAAAAAAATAAAATGTCCGTGCAGGCAACGCGCCAACTGCAGCAATACAGTATGATTAAACATACGACGCGGTAGGTTCTGCAAAAAGAAAGGCCTTGATGAATGAAAAAGCCGGCAGTGTATGACACACAATGCGCCTCGGCCCCTGCGAGACAGGTGCATCGCCTATTATAGCTCCCAACCCAGCGATACCGAATCAAAACCAATGAATGAAAAACACAAACACATATTCAAAACTCACCTAATATAATCCAGAGCGACCCAGAGACCAAAACGAATGCGAGCATGTCTTTCTCATTGAGTCAGCTGTCCCGGTGCAGGAGAGGCTCAAAACTGCAGCATCGACTGCAGCTGCAGCAAGTCGCCGACAATCTGGGAGATTAAGGAGGGGGGTGGGGGGCGACACTATATCTGAGACAGACCACAGTGGGGGAGCTGGGCAGGAGAAGGCGATGTCCAGCAGGGTGTAATTAACTGAATAAACAAACCCCGTCCTATTGAAGCATCCTTCCACCTTCACCTAGTTGGCTGCTGCGCAATGGCAGACTCCCCTGCTGAAATAAAAGGGCTTATACGTCGGACGGAAGATGCGACGCCAAGGTTACTGGGGATAAAATGTCTATTCTGGATGCACACGTATAAACCGAGTCTTTATTTAATTCTTATATTTGTAAAAACGATTATGAAATTCTTCTAAGTCATTTCTAAAAACCATGCGATGCATTTGGGCATTTCAATTCCCTTAAAAGAAATCTGCTAAATGTGCTTGTTAGTAAAGCCTGTAAACGAGTGGGCTTTTTTTTCATTGGCCTATACTTTTATTAAAACGTTATGAATATTGTTCTATTTGAATATAAGCTGTGGTTTATTTGGTCCATGGATCACACCATGCAGCCTCCCTGCAGCCAGAGTAACTTTGCATCAGGATCACGTGGTACAATAAGACACTCCCAGTGAACTAAAGTAACCTTGAGACACCGTGACAGAGGCGGTGAGTGACAGCAGAGATGAGACAGAGAGAGGACAGAAAAAAACAGAATTACGTAAAAAAACTTTTTTTTAAATAGGCCTATATATTTAGTTTATCTTGCGCATTGGGGAGATCCTGAAGAAGTTCCCTTGGCCTTCGGAATTAAAATAGCCCCACATCATCACACACCCTTCACCATACCTAGAGATTGGCATGGTTTTATTTCAGTTAGCCTAATAGCTGGTTTGATTTGCATTGAGAGATGATCTTATGGAAAGTACCCCATGCCAATCTCTAGGTATGGTGAAGGGTATGTGATGATGTGGGGCTATTTTAATTCCAAAGGCCAAGGGAACTTTATCAGGATGCATAGTATCCTGGATCCATGAAATAACTGGCCTTTAAAAATAAAAATCTGCCTGCCTCTATGGGAATTTAACATAGGGGTGTACTTACTTATGCCCCCTGTATTTTAAGGAAGAACATTTATTTATTTACGATACATTATTTATTCACAAAGAAAATTGGTGTCCTTAAAGATTGGATTTTTCCTCATTTTTTTAATTAAGGCATTAAGATCAATTTGCAAAAGATTACTTTTTTATTCCTCTTTTTAGTCAACTTCAGCATGGGTGTCCTAATTTTTTCACATGACTGTATATATCTATATATATCAAAAGCGACCGCTAGATCACCCAGTAGAGTCCTTAGCAGTGGGCTGGATTCGAATCCAACCCGGGGCCCTTTGCTGCATATTGTCTCCACTTTCGAGTCTTCAAGCTGTCAATTAAAGGCTGTAAGAAGCCCCAAAAAAGAATCTTAAAAAAAAGACTAGAATCTATCTAATGTGTCCTAGCTATTAATTCACTGACTAAGTCTGTAAAACTCCTTTACAAGTATCTCCAGTAGTGGATGGAGTGCTTACTGTCTTATTGTGCTGCTGTCGTGACTCTATTAAGTATGTCACTTGTTAGGACCTTTAATCTGTCACTCACAGCAGTGCCACCCGCCACCTTCTTTTTCTTCTCTCTGATCCCACTGTAGAGAAAACACACAAAACAGAGAGAAAAGCATGATCCAGTGTACTGAGTCAAATAGTCAAGCTGTTCATTGATTGAGGAGGAGGAAGGAAAATGCTCAAAAACAATCAACAATTATCTGGGGGGCATGCTCACCCAGGTGAGCTACCAGGACCTTAGCATACTACTACTGTAGCCTAGCATGGCTAAAACTACTTCCTGTCTTTTTCTAAACACCTTACCTCAATAGAAAACATCATGAGGTCAAGGAAAGATGTGAAGGAGAATTCATAAGGATTTAGGAAAAGACAACCACAATGCTGTAAGAGAATCCAACTGTACTTACACTAGGCAACGTAATTATGCGAGCCGTGGTGAAACTATGTTTTGAAGGACCACAAAAAGCACAACTTCACCCTGTGTGTTCTTACCTTGTAGTTTCATGAAGGCAATACAAAAGTGAAAAAATATAACTTTATTACCAAGGTTGGAATTGAAATAAAAGAAGGAATAGAGGCTATCAGTCCCAAAAGTGATATGAAATGGTTGTCACATTGAGAATGGTTGCTAATACTAACTCCCCTCTCCACTGATATTTATCGACATGAATCCCATTATGATTGTTTGAAAAGAAAACATAGGCATTTTGTTTGTTTTCGTGAACGGCTGAGTTCTGGGTATCTTTAAATGTTGTGGCCGCAAAGAATTGTGGGATGGCATTATCTTCTTTCAGGATGGTCCAGTACCCTATGCTAAAGGAAGCAGCCATCAGAAGCATGACATCACTTTGACCCAGTGATTGTATATTCAGAGGGTATTTTCCTGCCGCCTCCTTCTTTCTGCTTTAACACAGGGTTTAATTAGTAACCATGTTTATAGGACTTAAGTACCAACTCAGAGAACTAAATTACATCTTTAAAATGTTCCAATGAAAAGGTATACCTCGCCACAATGTAGCCTTAGTTTCATGGGTACTGAACATTTGATGGACAGTCCGTGTTTTATTACAGGAGGTTAGAGAGATTAACCTCTTAGACAGAGTTGAAAGGACGACAGAAAGGGGCACAGGTGACAGTTAAGGCAGAAATAAATACCAAAGTATGAAAGTGGGGAGATTAAAACAGGTGAGGGAACAAGAGAGAGGCTGAAGCTGGGAGGCCAACACTTTTTCTCTTACTTGCCTTGCTTCCTCCAGATCTTAGGTTGTTCTTTAACCATTTTATCCTGCCTCCCTTTTGTAGTTTCCTAATTTCACTTGATTTTGTGCTGGTCTTCTTCTGTCATAAAACACCCTAAAGATACAATTTTGAGGTACTTGTACTTTACTTGAGTATTGAGTATTACTAATTTCCTTTTTCCTTTTTACAATGGCATATTGTTACGTTTACATACAAAGGATATTACCTGCTAATGGTTACTTTTATGAGGAGAAACAACAACATCTCAGATAATACCAGTGTGCTCTTGATGAACTCGCAAAGGATGGTGCATGTTGTGTTGTGGCTCCAACAGACAGTACACATATTGGACTGATGGTGGTGCTATACTTTAAAAACACTCAGGCTAAATTCTGCACCAGCAGGCCAGTTGGGTGAAACCTACAGAGATGATGTAATTTGTGTCTAATTGGCGTGAGGGATGTTTTTTGTCATTAATGGAAAATCCAAATGTCACATCTGTGAATCTTCTAAAATCTGTTGCAATAATATACTTTTATTACTCTTTTTACCTCTTGGGTCTACCTCTTCTTGACCTTGCCCTTCCTTTTCTCCCTCCCTTTCTCCACTAGAGTTACAAACTCAAAGACGCTTGGGGAAAAGCTCAAAAGTTCAGGATTATGGAATTTTAAATTGTGCATTTGATCACATTTTGTTTTTGCAAATCAGTAATGCTTTATTTTATGGATCCATCATTTTCATTAAGTTTCCTTGGAATTAACTGGTTTGAGCTACATATTTGCTATTAATTACAGAGAAAATGGAGACAGCACACCTTTCTTTCAAGGAAAATCCTTTTTTAAATCAAAATTAGAGCCAAATTACGTTTTATTTCCAGGAAATGATTGCAAACCCTTAAAATAAAGCATTACCTTTTCACTTTACCAATAGCTGCGTGACATGGGGTGGGTCACTGCAGGTGCTTTGGCAGGTGTGGAGAATATTTCTTAAATGAGAAAAGAAGAAGAAAACACCCACTGAAGCAGGAGACAAACAATCAAATGACAGTAAAACAAAACAGAAAATAACCTGTGGGGTTTGAATTAAAAACATACAGCAAATATGCAACACAAATGTGTCATGATTCAACAAAATTGCCCTTAGAAAAACACAAAATTCTCCTAAAACTTTGATCAAACAGAGTAAAATATGAAAAAAAAGTAGATATTAACCTATGCTGTTTAAGCCTGCATGAGGTCGCAGTGTAATTGTAAAAACTAACGAAGGCTTTGACTTGATCCAGTGTCAGTGAGCTGTTTAAGCAGATGGTCTGGAGGGAGATTTGGATGCCCAAGCTACTTGTCCCATCCCAAAGCCTCAAATTACTGTCTTATCCTTGCAGGTGGCCTAAATAATCAGAATCCCCCTCTTTTTATGCTCAAGGTGCAATAAATGCACAGAAATGTGTCACTGTTACTAAATATAGTTTAGTAGAAAGACAGTAGAACATAGTATGTTTACAGATCTAAATGTTTTACTGTTGATAGAAATGAGAATGTATTCAATAAAACAATAAAATATATAAATATAATATATTTAGGTTGCTGGATATTGTTAAAGACATACATTTTTAAATATTTTAATAAAAAAATGACAGAAGTGTTAACTTAAATGAACTACAAGCTATTGCAGAGCTCTAAAACTCATACAGTGGTTCCCAACTTTTTTGGCTCTGTTCCATTGAACTGAAGTGATGTCTACGTGTGATGTGCCAAATTGTTTTGTTTAGATATTTTTTAAAGGTCTGAAAGCCAAAAAAGTATCTACTTTAAGTTTGCGGGCAAGTAGGATAGAATAAACTGAAATAAAAAATAACTGTATGGTTATCTTTGGGGGAGGTACCTGCAGGTCAGGAACCACCACTTTATGTTTAGACCAAAAAAAAACTTAGCGCCCTTTTTAAGTAATCCATTTGTGATAATCATTTGCTATAAACACAACATAAAATGCTAATCTGAGAATAAACACAGTAAATATGTTTTGCCTCGGCCACTCTAGTGAATTCCTATAATTCACCTGTTTCTCTCCACACTGCTATCCTTCATCAACAGCTAGTTGACAATAACAATCGGTGGGAATATTGGGATGATTTTCCCCTACGAATCCAGATTTCTGCCTTCATTGGGAAATCCCACAGACTGACTGCCGGTGAAAAACTCCGCAGGAAAACTCCCTGTTATTCCCTTCCAGTCGCGCGCGGGCTCGAGCCTGCTAATCACACGCAAGCAGCCGGCGCGAGCACGCAAACACACTACGCGGGAAGCCCCTAGATGGACAGCAACGGTAGAGCTGACAGCACCGATGTGGGGGTTCCCAAATTCCCAAAGCGAGCTATGTGTGTAGTGCACTGATGCTGTAATAGAACAAGAGCTTCCGTATTTAGGCTATTTGCAGCAAAAAGTGAGAAAATCGAGCACCGGAATTCAAAATCCTATCTAAACATATACATTCTTTGAATATAGATCGTGTCCTTTTATCATTTACTCTTTTGCAGTTTTGTGCATGCATTCATTCATTGTGAAACATTTCATCAGCTCTTTGTGAATTATTATCACATTATGGCTATAGCCTATGAATGATAACGACTGTAAAGGCTCTGTCGCCTGCCTAACTGATCCCACATAGCCAAGCGCATCTCGCTGCTGCTTCCTCGTAGTTCACTACTGCTCCTTTCTACGTTGTGATATTGGGCGTTTCAGATCAACATTACTGCCTGGCCCACATTCAACAGTGTACAACACTGCCACTGCTGGTGACTGTAATTACTACATCATTTCTTGTAAATGCCTGACTTCTCAGCTGGGTTGCTGTTTATACTAAAGGGCTGGTCCCATGCATGTTTATCATGCCGGACTTGGGTTGACCTTGTTATCTGGAGGATGAATGCTCCTGTTTGCGTGCGTGTGTGTGCAGGTGGTTTAATAGGCTATACGTTTATATGATTATTCTTATTTTAATAAGGTGCACTTTGCAGACTTTGCATCTCCAAACTACATATTTATATGAAAGATTATCACTAGGTTATAACTAGCCTAATACTACAAATGTAAAGTATTATTATTAATATAGTTATAACTATGGACTGTAGGCCTATATGACATATTAACATATAATAATAAAACCATAGCCATGTCTTAATGTAGCCTATTAATTCATCCTTAAAAATAAAGTATACAATGTGTGACTGCCAATACCTGCAAACATTAAAACGTTGCGAAGTCTTAAGAACTGTCACGTGCTAAATATAAAGCTGGCTCATTCAGGTGCGAGGGTCGGTGCAGCCTACGTGCTGCAAGACAACGTAAATTAGCCCGTGTTGTTATTAACTTCCTTCTAGCATTCGGCGTGATTTCTCGGAAACAGGTCTACTGCCTAAAGAGACTGGCAGCGGCGCATGCGCCCAAGTGCTGTAAAAAATATCCAACTCAACCTAACTTAATTTATACATTTGATCCTGCAGGGTCTTCAACGAGTTTTTTTTCCTTCGTTACGGGGGACTGATCTGTAAATATGCAGAGATGAGATCAGTTGTTTACAGTGCAAGTCACTTTGGTTGACATATGTTTATTTTGCTGTTTGAAGAATGTGTGGCTTGTTGTCAACTGCATTGATCTGCTTTTTCAACCTCTATTCGCGATATGCACACGTCATTTCACAAATAAACTAACATGCACGAAGCTACAATAGTGTAAACATGTTAAGTAATAATTCCATAAAAAACATTTTCAACCGCTCTTTGATAAACAGAATTCTTAGTCGATATGATTAATATTTTTTAGTTTCGGGATGGACATTTTTTACAGTGTGCATGCCGTCTCTGGCAGCCGGGGAAAACCCTTTACACCCTATAAAAATGAGCGTCTCCTCCTGTGAGCTGCCAGTGTTCGCTAGTGGATTCACTAAGACTAGAAGAAGCTTCTCTGAAACAAACTTCAACCAATCGGACTATACTCTTGTGAATTTTCCTCTTAGGGATCATAGAACAAGCAGTCTGTAAGTGATTTGATTCATTTATCACTTTGATTCATTTATCACTTCTATTTGCATGGAATTACTCAGATTTAAACATTTGATTGATTTTCAGAATAGTATACCTTGAATACATATACAGAAAGACAAACGTTGTTAATATTCCTAAATTAACTAATGTCATGATGCTATTATTTTTTCGGATGGAAAAATTTGCGTAATTCTTGCAAGCCATGCGTTCAGAAAGACTGTTATTTATTGACAGGAGTTGACTGTGTATGTCCGCTATCTTATGCATGCAGCAGTGCACGAGGAGGTGGGTGCTGTTTCCGTGCAAAGTGTGTTTTTTGGCGCGCATCTCCAAATGTCCTGCTTGGATACAAGTTGCACGACTCTTTTTACTTGTGGACGGCATAATGAGTCCACGTGGATTGTAACATATTTTTTGACTGCAAAAGCCATGAAATTACAATCAGGAAATTCATTTCCGTAGGCGTATATTGTGACTTTAATAAGTAGAGGCTTCGATGCATAAACGCTCCCCTGTTCGCTTGCATGCCCTGGCCGTGAACCCATCTGCGTCATGCGCGACCAGCAGGCAGTAGTAGGCTAAATCTAAACTGAGGCAGATCGGGGGAGTTGATTTCCTCTCACTGATACTTTCTCTCACTGATTCTTCACTTATCTAATTACTCCTTTACTCTGTTGCATATTTTAGGCAAACATGCCCGTGCAAAGGCTGAGGATGAGGCCATGGCTGGAGAAGCAGATCGAGTCCAATTCCGTCTCGGGTCTGACTTGGGTGGACAAGGTGAGAGGTTTATTTCCTCCTGAAACAAATTGAATGGGTTCATATAAATGGTTATTTACTGAAAGCTGTAGTCGGTATATTGAAATGAGAACAGAAACAGACATTCTGGAATGTATTTGTTATAGAGTCGGAGCTTCAACATTGCTGATCAAGGAAGTGAGCTGCAAGGCTTCACGTGTTCTTTTTGTGTTTGTTCCCTAGCTGACCACAACATATTTGCATGTTACTATTAGAAGCACTAGTTGGGATGGGTTTTGGTAAATAAATAAAGTGAGAGACAGATAATTAAAATGAAAACATTTGGTAACTATGGCAGCCTCCCGGCATCCAAAAACAGGTGAAAATAGACACCAAGAGTTGTTATCCAAGTTTGTTCTCTGTCCCACAACTATTACAGCATTCTATCACTACTCTATCTGTGAGTGGGAAATGGGCCAAACGTACCAAAAAGAGAAATTAAAAATGTATCTTCCTAACATGACATGCTGTGGTTTGGCAAAGCTTGTTTGGTGTGGGTTTCTTTCAACTGCAACTGTGCTATGCAAATATTTTTTATATCTTTTACATAAATTAAGGCCATGCAATGGGAAACAGCCTGAGTTAGATGCTTAGTTTGAATGGCAGCCTCTTGCAATATTTGAAAATGTGTGTTTGTATTTGAGTTTATTATATGTAAACCCTCCATCTTAGTATTTTCTTTTGTATTTTCAAGGACAAGAAAATGTTCGCAGTCCCCTGGAAGCATGCAGCTCGACACGGCTGGGAGCTGGACAAGGATGCATGTCTGTTCAAACAATGGGCCATCCACACAGGTGAGCAAGTGTGAATACATACGCAAACTCTGCACATAATAACAACTGTTGTATGAAAAAGGAATGAGACTAAACTAAATGTAAAAATATGCAGGGAAATATGTTGAAGGTCAGACCTGTGACCCAAAGACATGGAAAGCCAACTTTCGCTGTGCAATGAACTCACTGCCTGACATCGAGGAGGTGAAAGACAAGAGCATCAACAAAGGCCACCAAGCTGTGCGGGTCTTCAGGATGCTGCCTACCAGCCCAAAATCTAGAGGTGAGAAAACTGACAGGAAGCGAGCAGGCAGTAAAAAACAATCTGCAGCGTCTGCTGTCTGCTGATTTTTTCTTCTTCTTTTTCTTATTTAATCATGAAGTCAGTTTGTATTACAATAACACAGTGAGCTGTTTAAGTGACCAAAATGTCTTTCTTTCATCTGCACAGATAAACGAAGCAAAGCAAAGGAAACAAAGTCAAGGAAGAAGGTAAATACTGTAAATATCTTATGGCCATTCTACTTTTATCTTGACTTTAGTGGTATTTGCCTCTGTTGGGTATTTCATGTTTACTTACATTGTCAGAGGTTTATGCAAATTAAAATATATATTAATAATAATAATGACTTGAATGGCATTGGTGCAGCAGTGAGACATACAGCTGCAGAAAAAGCCTTTTTTTTTCTCATGGAATTTTCGAAAATCTCACTGAATGTGACTTTACCTGTCTCTGCAGCGCTCGGTGTGTAAAGTGGAGGAAGACACGGACTGCAGTGATACTCAGTCTCCCATGGATGAGCCAATGACAGAAGACACTCTGTCCACTCAGGAGAACACAGTCGACAGCACAGTGCACACTGAGGAGCAAGGTGAGGAACGATTTATGCATAGTTGAAGAATTAACTTCATAACACTGTTAATTTTCAGTGGCATTCATTCAAAACTGTCAAATGAGTAAATACATACATAAACACAAAAGCAGGAGCAACAAGTGTATTTAATGCTATTTTTTTCCATCTTTGCAGATTCATTTGTGTCTCCATCTGAGGTTCCGGAATGGTCTTTGTCAGTTGAAATCGGCCCTGGAAGCTTTCCATGCGATATCTATCAGAGATTTGAAGTTTCACCTGAGCACAACTCCGGTAAGACAACAACATATATGGCATACTTGCCAATACATAGTTTAGCATTGACTTTAGTGAAACTAAGCAAATTCAAACAGATCACTGAGCCATACTTATGACCCCTCTCTTTTCTCTCCCTCTTCCTTTGCTGTGATCTTCCAGATTACGACTATGCAGACGACATTATCCAGGTAAGCATGGCCTTCAGTTCCTACTCTTAAAAGCATGCATTTTTCATTGACAGGAATACCCATGTTTGTCTTATTCTGCCTGTTTGGCTTGTGTATAAATACCTAAAACAATACGATAAGACTGTTTGGTGTGGGGAAACTTAAGTTGCTCAAAAATATTATAGCCATACTCAGTCCAGTGTTGCTCTTTCAGATTTGCCAGCAACTGGAGAAAGACTCAAACTGGATGACAAACAGTTTAGACGACAGGGGGTTCCTGAGCAATGAAGCATGCACCAGTCCAGGGAGCCAGTGGAGTGAATCTTCTTCAGGTAAATGTTACTAACAGATGGACAACTGTCTCTAAATTCATCTGCAACATAATGCCATGAGAAAAATCTAGATGTAAATACGTGTTATTATAAGGGTTTGTTTAGGTGAAACACACTTGTTAGTATTTCTAACACATTATTAAACAATTCTGCATGTAGTAAGCACATCGGTGTTAGTTAGAAGGATGTTGCCTTTATAGCAGTATGCATTCCAAAGTGTTACACCTAAAGTTTAATGAACCTAGTAAAAAGACTGTTCTTTTAAAAACTTTCCTTTTAAAGTTTCAAGCAATTAATTGTTATTAAAAGGGTACTCCAGCGATATTGCACACAAGAGACAGATATACAGCAGCAGAGTCTGAGATATCCTGACTTTTAGTCCCTTTTAAGGGGTCAAAACACTGGATCCTACATTTCCCTTAGTGCAACTTAATAGCCTCCTTTGTTAGACCCTCTCTCCCTGGTAAATACCCAAGTCCACGGGTCAAGTACACAATCTCAAACCCAACCTGAGACGACAGGGATGACAAATGTC
Organism: Sander vitreus; assembly: GCF_031162955.1. NCBI lineage: Eukaryota > Metazoa > Chordata > Actinopteri > Perciformes > Percidae > Sander > Sander vitreus. The sequence goes on from NC_135867.1 coordinate 9,422,410, forward strand.
ACTCTCTGAAATGTTTAGTATTAATAATATAGAGTAATATGTTCTTCTGCACTGTCCTGACATTGTATTTTCTGTTTGCTTTACAGCCGATGACCTAGACGACTTGCCGCAGTACACAACTTTGGGCTCAGACTTCATAAATCCCACAGACACAGTGTGGAACAGCTTCTGTCAACAGATACCAACGCACTCCGATTTTTAGGACAGGATAGCCTTTTTGACACTTGGACTTTTATAAGCTCATCCTGCCCACAATATCCCATTTTGAACCTCTTTTCTCAGTTGAATCACCCATCACCATCATCCTCCCTCCAGACCGTGATGGGCAGAGTCCACACTTTAAGCTATAACGCTTAACGCTATATTGATGCTCGGTAGCAGTTCAGAGAGTTTTCCTCATCTCCCTCAACCTTCCTGTGAAGTTATGAAGTGCACTGGTGTGCTAGATAAACTCACACACTGTTAATCTTCTATGTTATTGGCTGGTTCAAGGCATTTTGGTGCTCAGTTTTTTGTGACAATGAGTTATATTAGCACAGCAATTGTTTTTGCTCAGGCAGGACATGCACATAATCATACCCAGCCATAAATACATACGAGGTAGTCAATACTTACCTCAAAATGCAGATACTTATTGACATAATATAAATTTTTCCGTTAAGTAAATTTTAGGTTAAGGGCTAAGAATGCATTGTAACAAAACTCTTACCTTCTGGTGAAAGCTCTACTTCAAAGTTTTACAGTTATTTTGCTTAAAGCAGTTGTAAACAAGTTATGTATATAGTTCCTTTTGTTTGTATGTTTTTTTTTAAATAAAAAAATCTAAATTTGAATGGAAAAGCCTCTTTATTATGAAAGTTGTTTTTTTTAAGAGATTGATACTCTGCTGTAGTGATTGGTGATCAATAACTTCGACCACATGTTGAAGCAAACACATTTCCCTCTGGTCGCAATTAAAGGGTCTCATTGTAAGAAGTTAAATTATCTTGGCCCAGAACATCACAGTATAGTGCATCTATGTCTTAAAAAGCTCAAAAATGTATTGAAAAAAATCACACGTCTCCTTTTAATATTCTATTTTCTTTTGACAAAATAGCATACAGTTTAATTTCGGTTAAGCATTTTGGCTGAATTAAAACAAACCATAACTACTTATTACAACAAAGTGTAGTGTAAGACCACAAAAGACTATCATTACGTAAAAAGTTGTTCTGCATCTGACCAGATATTGCAATAAATAATATTATTGAATAACAAGTGGTGGTAACAAGTGGTATTTCATGAGGTAGATAAAAGTAAATCCATCAATAATTTTTCCTTCCCCATCTGGGGTTCCCCTTTAATCCCCACACTTTTTGAGGAAATAATTGTTGTTGAGCAACACACTTTAGCCATGCATGTTAACTTTTCTTACAATCTGTTTGAATGGCAATAAATAACAGAAAAAAGGAAAAGGGTGTGAGAAACCAACCTCAGATAAAACTACATATGTTTGACAGTTGCCATTTTCCTTATAATAAACCACACACTGAACAGCAATGACATTCTTTTCATTCATCACATGGATCTTTTCAGGTTTGACCAGGTGTTCGCTGATGACTGTAAACTGCAAAGTAGACTTGTTAATCCACTTGAAAGATGAAAATGTGACGTTGGCAAAGAGGTGATAGCTGATAATGTTCTGGAAGGTGTCTGTAATTGGTACTGCAGCTCTTTGTTTAAAACAGACTGTTGTATTGTTACTACTTCAAGTCGATTGAGTTCATTGCCAGTGGACAAACCTGTTATTCCTCCTCATTTACAACCTATATTTCTTTCATCAGCGTGATTATTACTATATACTATATATATACTTATAACTTCAGTACAAATGCAAAGTACTTTACATGAGTTGTTCTATTGTATGATACTTTATACAGTACTTAAACCAAACTACAACAGTAAAATGCTGCTTAGCCTACATATTTATGCATTACTAATAGTCACAGAAATAAAATGGATAGAAAGGACATTGAACTGTTTGCCATGGTCATTCGATTGATTTAGTACAAAACTAAATGTGATTGTCGATAGTCATGGTGACAACATGCATCAGTGTGTCGAAGAATGGGCCAACGCAGTTTTCTCTGGAGTTGCGGGAGTGAGGAGAAAAGATAGTTAGACCCAGCGGCAGTGGGTCGGTGATTAACTGCTGGATTTAGCTAGGTTGCTAACTCCGCCATGCCCCCATGCCACACCGCTGAAGACGAAGACAAGCTGAACAAAGCTGTCACTCATCTGGTGATGTGCTTTTGTTTGGATGAAGTATTAGGTTGTAAATTTGACTCGTTTAGTGGCTGGCTTTCTCTGCCTCGTAAAGTAACTACTCCACTGCTCGTTTGTACGTTACTGCAAAAGCCGATATATACGAAGTTTACACACAAGATATAAAAATACTAGGGCTGTGAAACGATAAATTTTTTTAATCACGATTAATCGTTGAATTTCTATAGTTAATCCGATTAATCGCATGTTTTATCATATGATTAAAATTCTATTATTTTGCATTTCAGAACAGTTTTTAAGTACATATTAACAATCGAATGCAATTCTTACCAGTGTATCTTGTAACTTTAAGATTTGTATTTGTTTATTATTTATTTACTGTAAACAAAAGAAAAATGTGTGGATCTGTCATCATTGCATAATTCTTCCAAGTACCTAACTAAAAAACTAAAAATCCCTATCCTTACCAGAGTCAATATAGTGTTCAGTAACTTCTAAATAATTTGGATTACTCACTGACGTCCAGTGATCACCGGTTAATGAGACAGCATTTGCACTTTGCAGCAGTTCCAGTTGGGCTGCTTTCTCCATGTTGTACAGGCTGTGTATGTGTGAAACTACTGTCCCCCTCGACGGCAATGTATAAGACGGGTCAGAACATGCCAACCATAGTACGTCCTTAAGACCCGAGTCTTCTACGATGCTGACAGGTCTGCAGTTGGTTGCCACCCATTTCGCACCCATTACTGTAGTAATTCTTTTGGATTTGGTTTCATCCACAGGTCGGCAATTAGCACTCTCCAAAATAGTGCTTTGCCTGAGCCCACTAGCATCAACCTGAGTCACGTTAATTAGCTCCGTAGGTGGTAGCTCAAGCTTGACGTGCTTCGGTGATATTTTAATTCGGCTTTACACAATGTGCATGTAGCTTTCGACTTGTCTAATGAGCTGTCCAGGAGTTTTGGAAAACAAAAAGCGCCATTCAGAATTGTGTTTTCTGCCGTCTTTCTCCATCATGCCTGCAGCCTGCAGCAGCAGGATGTGTTACGAGGAAGTATGGCAGCTTGATGATAAATAAAGGTGTGGCAAAGGGTCAAAATAGTAGCCTGTTAGGCACAACGCGAAGCCGAGTGAAGTGTAAAATAAATTAATAAATGGCGGCATGCGATTAAAAAAGAATTAACGCGTTATGCTCGGCCCTTAATCGCATCGCGATTAACGCGTTAATGCTGACAGCCCTAAAAAATACCCATGATCGTTTTTTTAATTGTTAAAAGTAAACTTCCCCGAGGTTACTTAAAACCCCAAAAGACACAACTTCAATGCATCCTAAATTGTAGCAACAGTCATGATGATACTATGACATGCATTTTATCTGCATTCAGTAGGCATACTTTTACTTTTGAGACTATACTGTGGTAGATTGTTCCATTAAGAACAACCTGCTTAAGATATCAAACAAAAAGGGACTGATTTTAAAGGAACAATTATCTTGACTATTTAAAAGGCATATTGTGGATTTATAATAATTTTATCTCTGTTAAGCGTTTAATTTGAAGTGTGCTTTAAAAGGACTGTACTCGGAATACTGACAAAAAGTGAGTTAGGATTTCCTTCCCAGACCGTGCAATTCATGAAATACAGACGTTTTGTCACGGCCACTTGCATTAACACGCACACATGGCCGGATTGAATACAACAAAGAACAGAGAAACTTGGATTACAAGACTTCATTCTCTGCTCAGGACACCTTTACTTCACTACATCTTTACATAGCAAAGATTAGTTTGCTGTTATCTTAATGTACTGTATGTCGAGTACAGAACCTTTAATGTGGACAGCCAGTTTATTTGTTAGGCTGAATTGTCTCTCGTCAGTCCATGTGGTTCTGCTATAAAGTACAGAAAAACTGTCCAACCAGTTTGATACACTGATACTGATGCGCGCGCGCACACACACACACACACACACACACACACACACACACACACACACACACACACACACACACAAAATTGGTAAATATATTATTAAACATAAACATGGCTTTTTACTCAAAGATAATCACTCACACGCAAAGGAAGAGTACAGACTTCCAAAAAGCACAAAAAGCATCTTTACTGCAGAAATGTATTGATTTATTTTAACATATGGATAATAGCGGCACATACATACATATACATATATATACATGTTATTTAATTAAAGAGACTTTGTGATCTAGTGTATCTGTATCATCAAACCTTCTAAACTTCTAACATAAAGCAAAATTTAGTTTTCATAAAAACACTATGGCTAAACATTGTAGTTTGATTTCTTGCTTTGATGTTTGTACTTAAAATACTTTGACCGAGTAGCTAACTGGCTGGCTAAATAACACATTAATCATTAAGTAATCAAGTAGAGGTCACATTGACAATGTGTAACTTTACAGTACACATTTACACACAACTGTACATGAAATGCCACGTTTGCTCAGTTTATGATGTCTTAGTTAATGCTTTCTTCTATCACTATCGAGTCTTGTAGGTTAACTATGGTCAAGTAAACATGTTTAGAATGAAAGAAGATATAATGTATTTATTGACAACTTATGAGTTTATGTCCAGAGATTGGTAAACTGCAGACTGGACAAAAACTGGATGTGAAACACTTTATATGTACTGACTTCAGGTCTAATTTTTACTGTGTGTTCATATTTTGTTGCTGAATATATATTCCCACAATTCCCACAGTCTGCCTCCGTCTTACTTTCAGACATAGTTCCCTTACAGACAGACAGCCATCACGCTTTCTTCTTCCTTTTTCTGCTGCAGACGTAGAGGTGAAGGTTACCAGGACTACTTTGATACATTGCTGTCCTATCAGAAAAAAAACAAGGTGTTTAGAATTGAACACATTTTTGCATTATCATTCAAATATTTAAATTGGTGGAACACATCTTGCGACATAACTGTGCTCTCTACTTACAGGTGTGTGTTTACATTATGTTTGGTTAACTCGGATAAGTCTATTGTTATTATATACTGTAATATTAGTAATAAGTATTGTGTGCTGCAGTTCCTTTAAAATTGCATGAATCGATTAAAAGTCTCTGGACCTGAAAAACACCTGATAGTAAATCATCAGGTGGAAACACTTGTTTATTTGCACGTTAGTTCCAGTTACATAATGCCATTTGGATTTGGTCAACAGGTTTTGACTGATGGTGTGGTCTGTGGTTGGGTTAGGTTGGCGGTTGTTACTGTAAAGCAAGGATATAAATCTGCTGCAGCAGCACAATCGGTTCATGTAAACAAAGGTTGGTGGAAGGAGGAAGTGGAAAATGCCTCCTATGGAGGAGCCTTAACTGCCAAGAAGCGCTTTGTAAAGTTGTATTAAGAAAATGTTGACACTTTCGACATACCACACAACATGATCTGGAGGCAGAAGGCAGGTACACAGCACAATAACTAAATTCACCTGTACCGATTCAGGATTTACAGTGCATATGCACACAATTAACGCCAACAGCATAGTAACTAAGACATACATTCACCTGCATCTCAACAGGAATAACAGTACAGGAACACTCAAAGCCAACAGCACAATAAATAGAAAAACATTCACCTGTAGCTCAACAACACAGGATTTACAGCGAGGTACACTCAATTAAAGCCAACACATTTGAAAAAAAAAATCAATCAATGTAGGTTACCTGGCATGCAAATTATTTCAAAGAGCATTCTTCAACAGGCAGACTCTCAGCACCTTAAATATCTCACCCAGCAAAAATCTACTGTATGGCCATGCAGTTGTAGATTGGTCTGCAGGCCCATATTGTATATTTATCTATTAATTTTTGCTGACACTGTCACTTTTCATCTTTCTATCTTTATACTGCTAAGTGACTGATTGATGTCATCTTAATTTAGTTGTGTAGTGATATGCAATGACAATAAACTATCTATCTATCTATCTATCTATATTATATGATAGAGGTTCTTAAGGAACAACAACTTTACATTACCAACTCATTTCTGTGTGTGTGTGTGTGTGTGTGTGTGTGTGTGTGTGTGTGTGTTTGGGGGCTGGGAAGGGCCCTTAAGGTGCCAATATACTTGCTTTTAACTACTGTACGTGTTCACGTCCGTAAGATGGCTGCCACACGTATCTTGCGTTTCCTTTGGAGCAGAGGTTGTGCACGTCTTCAGAAATTAATGTTACATGACCGCAAGATGCAATTCAGCACATGAACGTGGGGTAAGTATATCATCTGACAGGCAGGTCAGCAGCTGTTCCACACTCCAGTCAAGGAATATCTTCCGCTGTCGGCCTGGTGTCCCTATACATAGTATTTCAATATTTCATTACTGACATGAATGACTGAGCCCTTTGACTGTGCAACAAGAAATAGTATGCTAATAAAAGCGACCTCACGCAGGGGCTCGTCAACAAGTGCGCAAGAGTCCGTGGGACATAAATGTTGTCATCAGAGGGTGTATGCGTAGCAAATGACAGGGGTAGTAAATGATGTGTTGGAGGTGCCTGGCACTGCTCCTGTTTACTGAGCCAGCTAAGTGTCTATCTGTACAGTATATCTTTATATTCATACTTAACCCCATCACTTACAGTTTTATGCTTTTATTGCCCCTTGAGTATATTTAAGGTTAGACAAATCATTGTGTCCAAGTAAAGTCTCAAGTCTTGTAGGGCCGTAAATTATTAATAAAAATTATATTTTTAATAATTATATATAATATATATTAATATATTATTAATAAAAACACTGACAACACTAGCATTTAATCAACAATGTGTTTTCTGTCTCATAATACTGTCCCTAAAATGCGCTGACAATGTATCAGGAAAAGGTGTGGCACTCGGGTGGAGGTTTCAAACCCACAACACAAAACTGTTCCCCACTGTGCTGTGCATAGATGAGATGGCAGTGAAAACACCTAAAACATATACAAAAGTATTAAACACACGATGTGGAGGACACAGGAGGGAGGGGAGGGGGGGCTGTGTATGTGTGTGTGTGTGTGTGTGTGTGTGTGTGTGTGTGTGTCTGTGTTCAGTGGGAGATATCTCTGGTGCTTTCCATCTGGTGACTGTAAATATTTCATGTGACATTTCAAATACCCTACACTGACTCACTTTAGACTGTAGAACAGCAGGACTTGTTTAAAAAAAAAAAAAATTCATATATTTGTGAAACGACAGAAATGTACATGATTAATGCGAGATTACTTCCCCTGAAGCTGTTACAGACACATACACAACCATACACACCACAGTAACCAGCAGGGTAAAATCATGCCGGCTTGGTATTTCCCTAGGTTTTTCACTCTTGTGACACTGACTGATATTACTCACTACTTAATACTTTAATTGCACATCACCTAAACTTAAACTGTATTTATTTATAAAGCACCACACCAAGCAAGTGGCCATTTGCTAAAATGTGTAAGGTACATAGAGTATGTATATAATCAAGTTACTGCTGTGTGCCTCACATTTAGCAGGTTGCTTAAAGAAAATAATTTAGAAGTTATTTTAAAGAAACCAACAAATGTAAAATAACTTTTGGGGATCAGTAAGTGTAATTATGTCAAGTTCATGAAGGTTATATAATAAAACTGCACAGCGGTTGGCTTTTATGATCGCTGGTCTGTCAAAAGTATTTAGAAAGAGTTCTACAAATGTATGTATGTTAGATGTGTTGTGAAATATTATATGGCCACATTGTTTTGTCATGTTCCAGTTTTAGTATTGTGTGTGTGTGTGTGTGTGTGTGTGTCTCTATCTGTCTGTCAGTGTCTTACTTTAAAAACACACCTGCTCCTGTTTGCCTTGGCATAATGTCAACAGATGCAGTTTACTGGAAACACAACCTGCTCAATAACAGCAACAGCAGAATATGAAAGTAAGTTGAAAATCAGATTTTAAGTGTATTATATATCATATACATAATACACTTATATACACTTGATGATATATATATCATAATTTAACTGTATATTAGCAACTGCAGTTGCCTATTGCTAAAATACACATGACACTTTTGCATTTTTTGCATTTGAATTTCTGCTCAGTTTGTCTCTTAATGGGCCTCACTGCAGTTTAAGTGGGACTGGACTGATGGACTCATTTAAAAGGGGACATGTAAATCTAAAACATAATATAACCCAAACATTAATATAACAATGTCATGTTATTGTGATAAATGGGCTTTCACAATCATTCAAAGATAATTAACCCCCAATTCTAGCCATTTCAAACCTTATACAGTCGAAATTAGTTTGGGATTGTGTTACATATTTGTGGCAGTTGGTTATTAAATGAAACCAGATGCAAAAAAGTGTATTGCTCCTTGTTATTTGCTGAAATTTTGCTGTAACTGTCACCAATGTAGGCTTTTAGACACCAGTTTGTTGACACTTTCTTTCCCCTATTTCAGAATAGAGAGGCGATGTAGCCGGGCCATACTCCATCACTGATACAGTGCTGTGGAGATAGGTCTGGCAGTCTGAGACTACAGTAACCGTGAGGTGACACTCATGATTGTGGTCGTGGCGGCTAAGTTTAAGATTAAAATTAGAAAAAAGTTTGTGGTTTTCTTTAAAACCACCAGTCCCCTAACCTCTGGATCTACATCATTACAACTGGATTTCTATTTTCCAAAATGTAACAATGTTGTCTCCTGGTGGCTGGTCCATAATTCCTGACAGTGCCCTGGGTGTGGGTGTCAGTTGGAGTAAAAGTGTAGAGGAAGAAGAGGAAGTGTTTGCAAATTTGCATTTCTCCCTGTTGCCTGCTGCTACTGTTGCTTTAAAGCTTGCCCTGGATAAATAAAGGTACATTAGTATGAAAATGTCATCGTCATCGGCTCATCGCTCAGTTTATATAATATAATAAAGGGGGAAAAGTGCAATCATTCATACTAAGGATGGACGCAACACTGCCTTAGAAAGTAAAAGTCAGCCACTCTGCTTTTCATTTGAGAAACACTCTTAATTTGATCTAATATCTTGTGATGGAGGCTGGCCTGATGGCGAAGACAGAGACACTGCAAGTTTAATTATCAAACTCTGCATCCAAAACACACCAACACAAAAATAATTTGCAGCAGTTGTATCGAAGTTTCATTGTGACTCATCATAGTGAAAGGCATCAGTGGCTCACTGCAGTTTACTCATAGTGACACACATACTAGTCTATATCGATGACGTTTCATTTTTGGGCTTGTTCAGGTGCCACCGGAAATTCCGTCAGATATCCCTCATTTTTGGCTCATGTCATTCCTTCATGTCCGTTACCTTCCGCTTTCTTTTTGTTGGCATTCTAAACTCCGGTGGATTCATGAGGACTATGGTTAACTGCTCCTCAGATCTCTGCAGGGTAAATCCAGACAGCTAGCTAGACTATCTGTCCAATCTGAGTTTTCTGTTGCACAACTTAAACAACTTTTGAACTTACACGTTCCACCAAAACATGTTCCTGCTCGAGGCAATTTTGCAGCGGCACTGCCCAAGACAATTGTGATTGGTTTAAAGAAATGCCAATAAACCAGAGCACGTTGTTCTCCCATCCCGGAATGCTGTGTGGACTAGCCAGTCCCTGGCTCAATTGCTCCATATGATTTTGTACAAAGTCAAGTGAAAGTCAAGATGTAGAGCAAAATCAGGTTTAGAAATTCAAAGCCTGGGCGCCTGGGTAGTTCACCTGGTAGAGCACGCGCCCATATAGTATAGAGGTTTACTCCTCGACGCAGCGGCCGTGGGTTCAACTCCAACCTGCATCCCTTTGCTGCATGTCATTCCCCCTATATATCCCGTTTCATGTCTTCATCTGTCCTATAAAAAAGTAAAGGCCTAAAATGCCCAAAAAATATTCTTTAAAAAAAGAAAAGAGAAGAAAATACAATTCAAAGCCAGAGGTTCGATTCCCATTTAAAAAAAGGTTTTTTATGACTTTAGGAGGTATGATTTATATATATATATATATATATATATATATATATATATATATATATATATATATATATATATATATATATATATATATATATATAGACACTATAGACACTGATTCAAGCATTTACTACAGCAATGTTCTTATCCATAGCAGCTAACAATAATTGAGCTAAAGGTCAATTTAATTTAAGAGGAGCCATAGTGTCCTATTAAAAGACCTACATTGGGTCTTGGCAGTATGCTCATGCTGGAGCAGTACAGGAGAGAGAGCTGGCAGAAGACAGCTGAAAACAATTGCAGGAAACAGAATGCAGAAGTCTGCCATTTAGAGGCCGTTTTTTTTTATATTTTGGCATTTTAGGCCTTTTTTTGATAGGACAGCTTAGACATGAAAGGGGAGAGAGAGGGGGAACGACATGCAGCAAAGGGCTGCAGGTTGGAATTGAACCTGCAGCTGCTGCGGCAAGGACTGAGCCTCTGTACATGGGGCCCACGCTCTACTGGGTGAGCTATCAAGGCACCATTTGGAGGTCTTATCTCAGTAATCAATGTGATCATCTCGACATCAGTCAGATTGTCTTTGTCTTTGCACTGCAGCATGATTAAAGGCTACTTTAGAGAAAATAGAAAAATAATTCTAAGTTCTAAGTTATTTATTTATAGATCAATAAATCTCAAGGTGTAACTATGACTCAATATAACACTACCAACACTGATACCAACTGATGGAGAATAATAAATGAATCATCCATCTACAGTAGACTTGAATAATCAAAAGTCCCAGACCACACTCTGGTATCTGGGTGAGGGCTTGAAGGCTAAGCTGAGTAGAATAAGGAGTACTTTGAGTGAAACTCATTTAACTGATGCCTTTTTGTGGACATGCTTGTCTTTGTGTGTGTGAGTATTTGTGGGCGTGTGTCTGACAGAGATAGGGAGGGAGGGAGAAAGAAAGAATGTGTGTGTGTGTGTGTGTGCGTGTGTGTGTGCGTGTGTGTGTGTGTGTGTGTGTGTGTGTGTGGGTGTGAAAGAGAGAAAGAATTAATGGTAATTAATCTGCTGCCAGAGGTGTCTTTAGTTGTAATGCTTAAAACTTGATATGCTAAGACAAGGCTGTTGACTTGGGGTTATGTTGTAAAGTGGCGCACACTGAAATTAACAGCAACATTTTTCCACATTTAGCTGCTAACGTTTAAAAAGTGATTTTAATTATTTAGGTTTAACATTTAGATTCAATATTTAGATGTAACTTTTATACTTAGATGTAATACTCTTTTTTTTTTTTACAGGAAAAGAAAATATAAGCTCACAAATATTGCTGTAAATGTGGTAAAAAGTGACTTTAGAAAGTTAACACCACTTTTTAAAACGTTATTTGGAGCTTAATGTGAGGAAATGTTAATTACAGCGTGCGCCACTTTACAATCTGCGCTCCATATGACTAGATGATCAGGATGCGATCGATAAAGAATGTCGTCACACACTAATGTGATCGATTAAGGGGTAATAGCATTAAATGTTTATAAGGTTTAGATAAAACTGCTTTGGATAGATGGGTCACGTTTAGGGCTCATTTCAACTTTCTAAATTAGTTGAAAAGTTGTTTTCAGCGGAGCGCTCGTGTGGCTTCATGCCACCAATACTGATTAATCAGAATTTTTTTTTCTTCAAATCAGAGCTTTGACAACCAACCAAGTCAGATCTGTTTTTGTCAGTTAAGAAACATCGCTAAAATCCATCCATTAATGTCTGGATTGAAGGTTATTCATGCCTTTACTTGGTCCAGTCTGGATTACACTGGTTAACAGAAAAGCTATTCTTGCAGTTGGGTGACTGAATTGCTGTCATTGCGACTAAACTGTGGAATGAATTTCTCTTCACAATCTGCCTGGATACTCCTGTATTTTCTTTTAAATGTCAGCTAACAACAATCTTTTAACTGGCTTGTATGATTTTATTTATTATTTTATCTCATTTTAAATTTTTTCTATTGTAATACTGTCTCTTGTGTCCTTGTAAGTAAAGTGCTATACAAATAAAGTTATATTTTTACAATGTCTACAATGAAACCATTTCTCTAACAAGAACCGCCTGAAAAAAAAGATACAAATGTTTTTGTCCTTCAACTTTTTAGATCACAGTTGTGATCCTCTTTTGAAAGGTGCATTATCTTTTTACTGTTCTGTTTTGTGTGTAGTCTGTTAAGGTTAAGTGAGAATTCAACTGGATGCGATCCCAAATACGATAACAAACCCCAATAACAAACCCCAATACTGCTCAATATTCATGCCACTGCTTGTTGAGAGAATAACTTATATTGGTAAAAACCTTGACAATTACATTAAGGCTGTAAAAAAGAAAAATATATAGTATGTTATTCCAAAGTACAGTTTAACTTCACTGTACATAAGTATTTCCATATTATGCAACTTTATAATTCTGCAATTTAGGTGGAACATTTTTAATGCAGGATTTACTTTGTATTTTTACAGTGTTGTATTGTTATTTTTACTTAAGTAAAGGATCTGAATACTTCCTCTGGACAGAGACATAATTCATGCAAACTTTCATGTTTAATATAATCAAATCATGTTATGTCTGTGAACAGGAGTTGCCTGTTTGCTAAAGATTCAGTGATGTGTGATTATAGCCGTGTGTGTGTGGGCAGATGAGCGGGAGTGTATTGTGTGTGTGGGCGAGCAGGAGAGAGAGAGAGAGAGAGAGAGAGAGAGAGAGAGAGAGAGAGAGAGAGAGAGAGAGAGAGAGAATAAGTCAGCTGACTTCCTGGAAAGACCAAAGCCATGTTTCTGGCTGCCTTGTGGGACAAGATTGCTTAATGGTTAGATGTTTGTCAGTGTGGGTCAATGTGTGTGTGTGTGTGTGTGTGTGTCTTACAAAAGAGAGAGAGAGAGAGAGAGAGAGAGAGAGAGAGAGAGAGAGAGAGAGAGAGGAAGACAATTTACAAGAGTCGGCTGATTTACTGGAAAGACTAACCCTGTCTCGCTCGCTCTCTCTCTCTCTCTTACACACAAACAAACACATGCAGAAGGGGTGTATGTCATACACTGGTGCCCGGCGGGATGGCACCGTGCCCACAATACCACACCAAGTAGCAAAACAAACAGGTCAAACCAGGCAGCTGTTGAATTTTAACGAGGCACTAACCACTTGTAAATTTGCACCATGGCAATTTTAGGATAATAACAACAACTTTAAGACTACTCTATATACTGAATGATGCATTTTAACAGTGCAGGTCACGGATAATCTTGTGACTTAACCCAATCATCGTCTACAAATGACTCTACCTCCCTACAGGACTCCCAAAAAACTGCCATTTGGGTATTTTCCTGCTTCATATGAATGTCTGAATGCATTTTATGATCTTTGAGTAAAGTGTATGTATGTGAAACAGTACATTTATTCCTTCCTAATGAACATGCATAATGTGCTCCTTAAGTCTTTATCTTGTGTAGTCATACTTCGGACTTAAACAATGGAGGTCTGGTGAAATGTGTGTCATAAATCATGAGTTAGGAAGTCTTGCTGAGCCTAAACGACTAAATACATTGACTTGTAGTGACCAGTCTGTGTTTTTCTTTTACAGAGAACTTGTCCATCATTGATTGTGAAAGCTAGCTAGTGAGAAGTTGATGTTCCCTCTTTGGACTCTTCAAGAGAGTGGTTTTCATTTGAAGTCCATCCAACACTACTTAATGCACAGCCATAACCTATGCTGGAGTCTCCAACAAGTCCTTCAAATTAAACAACAAAACCCGTTGTTTGTAACTGCCTTTTAGAACTACACATAGTGTTTTCTGAGCTAATGTCTCTATCAGAAAGACGACATCATGTGTCAGTGCCTCAATATGTTTGTTTAGGGCCAAACACAACTTGGTTATGGTTATAAAAAGACTTTGTTAAGGTTAGGGCACCTTTGTCGTTATTGTTAAAATAAGGCTTTACTAACAATCAGGGTCATGACTTAAAGAAACCAACACTGTCATTAGCATACAGGAAACAATCTGCAGTCTCCTATTTAAAAGCCTGATGTTCTGTTGAGCCATCCATCCCCCCCGACCTTTACCCTCTTCAGATTTTGTTTCACTAAAATAATGTTACACAACTTCTGTCACAATTACTATGGCCGCTAGAGGTGTTATTATAGAACCCACGCAACTTCTAGGAAAAGTCCGCCCTTCAATAGCATTCACACACTACTATTGGCCAGGCGTCCATTCTAACGCAAGGTAACGTAACCCGATTTGTTCGGGTCCTATCCCCTGACCAATCAGCTATCCTAGCCTTAACCACTCGGGGTCAATGCCTAACCCCAACCAATCGAGCTGCTTCGTAGGGCGGGCCTTTCCTAGAATCACATGTCATTTTTGGGGCACTTACTGTACTAATGCTGTAGTTTTTCTTGCAAGGACAGTTTCGGAATTGGACGTTTTATTTATTTGTTACCTTAATAAACAATAGAAATGCAAATATCCCCATTGCATGGAGTGGAGGAGTGCATTGATTTAAAAAAACTACATTAAGTCACATTACAGTCAACACAAATGCCAAACATGACATATATTTGTGAATAACATTAATATGTATGAGTAAAACTTACTCTAACTCTTGACTCTAACTTGTGTTTTAATTGACTATACTGATATGATGGAGTTTTGGATTTTACATTTTTTCATGTTAAAACCACAAGCACACGGATCATCCCGTTTTCAACTTTTAGTTTAGTGTATGCTAGTGGTTAGTGCTGGACGGACACTAGGAAGCCAGGTGTGCTGCTTTATTCTGTAGCAGCTGGAGTGTGCTTAAATCCTTTTTTGTGGCATTCGCTCATATTATCTGGCAGTAATCAAGCTGCGAAAGAACAAGAGTACTTAGTACAAGTTTAGTTAAATCAGGTGTAAAGCATTTTCTGCATTGCTTACTACATCTAATGCCTTGCCCATTCTATTGACAATAGTGTTGATGTGTTTTGACCAGGATAATTTGCTGTAAATAATGATTCCAGCCCACTGTCTCACTATTAGCTTTATAATGCTTTTTGACATCCTGACACATCCACCACAATTTCCAGACACATTACATGTTTAAATTCCTTGCAGATGCCAGGGGGTTTTAAAGTTAATATCTATGGCCGAGCAGTCTTATAGGCCAGGACCTGCTGTAAATACCCAGTCATAGAACAGCAAGAACAAACAAGAAAGTTTTCTGGAAATTTCTCTGGAAATTTCTGGATGTCGGTGGCAGCTAGGGTTTAAATTATCTTGGCTGATCAACAGGAATTCCTGACTCTCTTGTACTCCTAGAAGATTATACAATCCTTCAATCGCCCCCAATAACTACAGGTGATACATATATATATGTCCGAGAGTATCTAAGTATGTGGGATACACTATCTAAGTGCAAAAGGTTATCTGAGAAAGCAGATCCCTGGCACAGCTGGCCAGCAGAACTGTAAACGGCACTCAAGAATGAGCTACAGCCATTCCCTGAAATCTGGTATGTGTTATTTAACAGAGTTGACATGCTATTTGTCTTGTGAAACAGGAAACACTCATTTAAAAGTCATAGAAAATTCCTCAACTTCTTTTGTGTGTTTAAAGTGTGTAATGTGTTTAAGCTCAATTTGTTTAAATTTAAAAACATATATCTTGTTTTTAACATTAAATTAACTTAAATAAATAATAATAATGATAATAATAATAATAATAATAATAATACAGTCTCTGGCCAGTGTACAAGACTAAATCCTCCATTTACTGGAAATCCCTTTTCAATGGAAATGCCTTTGTATTGCCATGCCATCTGCTGTGGGTGGGGCTACAGGTGAGGCGTGTTGGCGCTATCTAAAGTCATGGAAACAACAATAAAAGCAGAAAACAGGAAGAAAAAAAGGGAGAAGACATTAAACATGCAGGCTGCTAGACTTGTTCAATAACATACCACGTTTTTTTAATCTATTTCAGAAATGAGTGCATTTCTATAACTGGGAACGTCCATCCTTCAATTATTTAATTCTGTATTGTTAGTGCTTTCTACATATGGGCTGCTAAAATCATCACCTTTCACCTTACTTTCTTTTGGCTAACAGCACCATTTCACACCAAGACCAATAATTTAAAAATGGATGGTGGTCAATGCATTAAGCACATCTGCTTTCCTGTCCTTTCAGAGAAATATAATGGCTCAAAGCAAACATAATGTTCTTTTTTCTGCCTTTTGGCAAAACTGTTACATGAGAAACTCTGGGTGACCAGCTCTAATTTTGGTTGTGATCAGGGACGTCACTAGGATTGAAAGACAGGGGGGGCTTAGCCCCGAGGCTATGCAAAACTTTCCCTTGCAAAATCTTACTTACAAACTCTAACGTTAGCTTTTAGATACATCAAAGCTGCATGGGGGGGGATTTACTTAGGCCAGACTGTGCTCCTGCTGAGTTCTTCTTTAGGCTAAGACTTAACCGCTATCTATCTGCCCATGTAAATGTGTGGTAAAGTAATACCATACCTAATTCCTCTCTCTATTAGATAAGTTGCAGGTCAAAATAAGACTATTTAATTACTAGGGGGGTAACGATACACGTATTCGTATTGAACCGTTCAGTACGAGGCTTTCGGTTAGGTGCGCATTACTAACCGAACGAGTCGTTGTGTAATGTTCTCAGTTCTGATGCACTCAACAAGGCAGCCCAAATGACAAAACAGGCAACACGCTGTCTGCCCTTCCCACTCCTAAAGAAAAACACACTACTCCAGTCAGGCATGATACGCTGAACTAGCTTGTTGCAATATGGTTGACAAGGATTAAAAGTATGTCTGAATTTAATAACCTGATGGCGAGATGAATACAAGTTCTAGTATGTATGTATGTATGCTCATATATAGCCTAGTCTACATTTAGGAAACATCTACATACTTGTTTAATTTATTACAGCAACGGAATGCAGAAAGTTAAGTTGGTCAGAATCAAGCATATATAATAAATATCATGAAATAATTTAGTTTAGGCTATGCCTTGGTGCCTCTCTCTCCTAAAAAATATCTTCCAGTATCCATTTGTTCAATGAATTGAAGGTTATACTGGTACAATAGCATTAACAGTGACACTATGATATTTAGGGACTGATATTGTTTTTATACTATAGAGAATCAGGCTATATTAATGGTAAAGAATAGAGAGCTTCGGATACCTCACTAGGCGAGCTATTTCTTGTATTTCACTCGTTTACACTAGCTAGACTATTGTTTTCTATAGCCAACTAAAAATATTCCTTTATCTTTACCTCAAGTAAATGTAGCTGAAGTGAAGCAAGTAAAAGTCATTAACAACAACTTACAATTTCACTCTGTATCACTCACTGTGTGTGCGGTAGCAAGTCCAGACCAAAGATTTAGCGACGAGACAAGATAAATCCTGCAGCTACTTGCAACACACCGGTCTGCAGCATTCTGAAAGCTGCCAGTTTAAACCAATGAAAAGAGACCAGACGGTGTATCATCTTCATAGCCATTTACACTTTGTACTTACGTACTACAACTTTCCGGCTTTTTTGTAGCTGGATATATTATTTGTTGTTTCTAATTATGAATTTGGATAACGTTAATGATAGTGAGATACTTGCTACAGTTGCATTTCGAATGATAAATCGGCGAAAACAACATTTTATTTCTTTGATTTACTGCTGTGTTTTAATGCTGCCTGGCGCTCTCTCTCTTCGGTAACGCTCTACCTCGCTCGTCCACATACCGTGACCGTGCTCGTGACCGTGGCCGCTCGTAAGCCTCTCTCTAAAACACTGCCATTTCGACCAGCTGACAGTTCGTGAAATAAAAATAAAACACTGCAGTGCACGACGACACCAACAGATGAATGGTGAAGGAATATTGATTCCACGTAGTGAGTGATACAGAGTGCACTGTAAAAAAAATAAAAAAATAAAATAATTATTTTTCTTATTATTATTTGGGAGGGCTTAGGAACATTTTGGGGTAGGTTCAGCCCTAAAATAGGCCTAACGACGTCCCTGGTTGTGATGAGAACCCCAATAAAGGCTTTAAAAATATTCCCCAACATGATGACACAATTGCCTCAGGTTACAAGACCCTAAAGCCAAAACTCACAGCTGTATGTCACTGGGTTCATGCATGCAGGATGAAATTTCAATGCCAAGAGATCAACTAATGAACTACATATCCCACTCCCATATAATTCTAAAGTCTGCTATCTTCAGATAAGAGATAAAAAAAACTGCACAAACACATAATGCAATAAAAAAAAAGAACTGCTGAGTAAGAGCTTTACAGTCTCTGCAAGGCTTTGGGTTACTGTGTGACATGCTCTAAACTGGAAGCTCAATTTCTTATAAATCACGTGACTTGAGAGAAGGCATTGCCATGCAGTTCCATAATCTGACCAGGGGGTGGTGCTGCTGACATGGGATGCTTAGGCATTTATAAGAAACCAGCCTAGAGTTGGAAAATCCACTCCACAAGCCCTCTTTGTATGAATCTCGTACCGTCTGAGGTGCTCTGGAGCATTTTAGCACTGCCTTTTGTAATAACATCTTTGTAAGAAGCCACTGTAATCACGTCATTGACAAAAAATATCTGAAATTGTCATTGTGTTTTTCTTATAAGGGTTACTTTTTCTTCAGGGGAACTGAATCAGCCAGTTTGTACGTGATGAAGTGCTTGTCTTGTTTATGAAAATACAGGAGAAGAGAGGAGCAAACAGCTGACAGTTTCCTACTTGTCAGTCAGATTTGGAGCAAATCATACTTGCTAATGGTTCTTTGTGTTTGTTTTAGACTCCATAGACTGCCAGATGGGTGGGGCTCAGTGTATCACCACAGTTTGGATGTGTTAGATAAGCTCTCAACCACAGGAAATTACATAAAGTTAGGACCACATACTAAATAGATATGGGACATTGTCTTAAACAGGGGCATTGACAAATGCAATATGTTAATGCACAGGTCTTGGATCTTTGACAGTAAGTTTCTTGGGATTTCCTATTTTACACTAACATAATGCCCAAAAAGACCAATAAACATTAAGCACTGTGAGATAATATGCTTTAATTTGTAGTGCTCTCACGTAGTCAGGGGTTTGTTACTTGTGCAGCTCTGGCAGGAATCAGAGAGTGAACCCTTGAATTTGTGACCCTACTTGGATGTAAATTTGTGGACACTTTGTGTCCACTTTCAGTTGACACTGAATTACAACGTTAAGCTCGAGGGGTTCAAAAAGTCACACAATCACTAGGATCAGTTATGTAATGACTGAGCAGTCCTTAACCTCTAAAAGTTAATTATTCAATCCTCTTTAATATCACATACTTTTTGTCTCACATGCTCAAACTGCAACGGATAATAATTTCCAACTTGCTTTTGATGGCTTCAAACCTGACAAACAAATCTGTGGAAGCCTGTTATCTATTTGCTTCACTGCTTTTAGATCTTGTCTGGTAACTGATGAGAATGGGTAATAAAGGCATTTAACAGCTAAACAGATTTCATGAAAACGAGACAAAGGTATACCTAAGGCTCAATCATTCGAATGCCGTGATGCATATACACAGGCCAGCTAGAATTGAAGCTTTTATGCCAAATAAGTATCTTTGAGTCATCTTTCATTGTTTTTTGCAGGTCTTTTTTGCATAAAGGTTTTGCCAAAGTGATGGTATGGGAAAGTCAGTTCAAGTTTCTGATATCTTGGGCCAGTAACTGGGATACGTGTTTGCTAAGCACCAATATCTTCCTACGTTTTTTCTTAAATTTTGAATCTTAAGAAAGTTCCTAAGAAAAGTCTACGTCTGATTCATGACGTGTTCTTAAACAGCAGAATTGTTCGCAGTTGTGTTCTTAGAACGATGAATCCCAATGTCTTCGTAAGTTGAAAGCTTGTGCCCGTTGCTCCTATTTAGCATAGGTAAACGCCCCATTAATTCCCATAAAAAGGCATGAGATGGCAGGGCCGTGTGCACACTTACAGAAATGTCAAAAAGACGTGGTAAAGACGTTGGAGGCCTCAAATCCAAAAGAAAGAAAAACTTTTAAACTAGTAATTCTGAAGTGGAGGTACTGCTGCAATAAGTTAGCGAAAAACGAGACATCATATAGTATGTAGTGTCAGCAGTGGATACAGAGCAGCAAATAAAACCGATGCATGGAATGCAATTACTAGAAGGGCGCAGAACTGATGAAGTATATAGGCCTAGCACAATTCATACACAATGGCAATTCAAATTACTTTACAAATGAGCAGAAGTGTAAGTGTAGTGTATTAAAACAAACAAACATTTAATTATGTGTAAAATAATGAAAATAATTAGTTACAAAATTATAAAAGAGAGAAATATTACATTTTAAATTAGAAAGGATGAAAATGGTACAACTACTTATTTTGCGCAAACATGTCAGCTCTCAATTGTGCATAAGAGTGCTCTTGAGTGTGCGTACATTCTGTTCTTACCTACAACAAATATCAAATAAGAAAACATTGGTGAATGCCAGAATCTTCGTGAAAACTGCGTAAGTGGGGTTTAGAAACAAATTTGTTCTTAAGAACGTTTGGTTCGTAAAAGGCCCTCATTGCTGGTTGGGTTCAAAGTAGATCAAGTGTGACTGCCCCTGTTTTGAAGATTCATTTCCTGTTTTTACAGTAGGGCGCTTATTCACCAGCTCTGTAGGTTGACTGTGGTAAAAAGATATCTCTGTGGTGAATTCCAAAAATATGTGTGATATGGTCAGCATGCAAGTTAAGTTTCAAGGTGAATAAATAACACGCACCCTGTAAGTTATTATAACTGCAAACATGATACTTCCTTTTTTACATACCACTAAGAGACCACGTCAAATTCATGTCCGTTATAATAAAGGCATTGGCGCCATCTAGTGGTTATTCCTAATTTTGGTGTTTATCTTAAACTGTACCAATATTGACATCTGGTGTTCTTTAAAATAATCTGATGTGTAACCCACCTCAATTTAGGCTACACAAGAGGAAGGCGGTACAAAAAGCACTTACATCCTTGACTCAAATAAAAGAAACAGTGTAAAATAAATAAATGAAAATCTGACTCAAGTACATGTAAACAAATAACAATGTGTTAAAATACGAGTGTTAAATTATTGAGGTATTAAGTAGTAGTGGAAGAACTACACAGCTTTTTAATAAAAGCAGCAATACCACAGTGTATAAATACTCTGTCACAAGTAAAAGTCATGCATTTAAAATGTTACTTACTAAACAGTAGTCTACTAAAGTATTTGCATCAAAATATACTTTAAGTACCAAAAGAAAAGTACTCATTTCATAAAATGGGATTTTTATAAATGTATGCATAATGTGTAAGCATAACTATAATGTTGCAGCTGGTACAGTGGTGGTATATACCACGTAGATTTACTCAATAACTGTACTTAAGTACAAATTTGAGGTAGTTGTAATTTACTTGAGTATTTCCACTCCATGCTACTTCTTCTATTCCACTACAATGTAGAGGCAAACACTGTACTTGTTACTGCCATATATTTACCTGAATACTTTATTTGCTTAACAGATTATGATGTTTACAAACAAAATATATAAACAGTTTATAAAATATCATGCACTGCTATGCAATGAACATATGGAATAATTCAAATGATCTCCATATCTACAAACTAAAACTACACAAATGCTACTGGCACATTAATACATCAGTACTAATTATCCTAAGAATATAATATAGTTTAACACTCACAGGTGCTATTTTTTGCATTATGAGTACTTTTATGTTGATACTACTAAGCAAAGTTCACTAATGATACTTTTGTGTTTTTATTTAAGTGGCATTTTCAATGCACTTTAACTTGTATAGTAATTTGTTACACTAATGGTACTTTTAATAGTGCCATCCATCCACTAGAGCTGCAAAGATGAATTGATTAATCAATTAGTTGTCAACTCTTAAATTAATCGTCAACTATTTTGATAATCGATTAGTCGGTTTGAGTAATTTTTTAAGACAAAAGCAAAAATTCCACAGCTTCTGTGAATTACTTCCAGTTTCGTCTCTCCTCTGTGACAGTAAACTGAATATCTTTGAGTTGTGGAAAAGCAAGACATTTGAGGACGTCATCTTGGGCTTTTGGTAAGCACTGATCCACATTTTTCACCATTTTCTGACATTTTATAGACCAAACAATTAATCGAATAATCGAGAAAATAATCAACCGATTAATCGACTATGAAAATAATCATTAGTTGCAGCCCTACCATCCACCATTGTTTATTATTCTATAAACTATCAAAACACTGTTTATATGTTATGAATACCTTTCATGTTTTGGATTAGTGGTGGAAGAAGTACTCAGATCCTTTGCGCAAAAAGCACTGGTTTAATCTTTAATAATGTGATTTAAAAAAGACTGTTATCCCTCTGAAATGTAGTGGAGTAGAGGCATAAAGTAGCACAACATGTACATTTAAAAGTACAAGTACCTTAAATGTACTTTCAACCACTGTTTTAATACAATCTTGGTGTAAAAAGTGCAAATTACAGAAGTCAAATAAAAACAGCTGACCTAGGATGTAGAGGAAACGTTGGACGTTACTAATCCATCCTACATTAAAGATATTTTTGGAATTAGGTGTGAATAATCCTTAATTTATATACATGTTGCATGCTGTCAGATGCGTCGGACGCATTTGGCGACATCTAGCGGCTGGTTATGATACAGCGTTTATTTTGACAAACAGACTGGCCTGGTAGCCATTTCAAAACATGTTACAGGGAAATATTTTCCCGTGTCTGAGTATTTATAGTTGGAACAATTGTTATACATGCTACCATTCAAATCTGAACAATTATAAAAACATATATTTTTTTATTGATAGAAGCCAATAAGCCATTTGCGAATAACAAAACTAAATGTGTGAAGGATACACATGCCTGTGTAAAATATAGGGTACGTGATACTAAAATTATGCAAATAAAGCTAGAGAGAAAGATATAAAGAGAAATAGAAAAAAAAAGTACAGATGTGATCAACCAGCTGATTGGCTGTTGGAACGTTAATTATATTGTCGTTTCCGCACTTTCACTTTATATATTATAAGACAAAATAAAAGCCCAATATATATATATATAAGACAAAATAAAAGCCCAATAGATGCATATATAGAGAGATTAAATAAAGCATGATTGTATATAGATGAAGTGTTGTATTGGCCTTCAAATCACATTTTAGTAGTCTATTTCTCTTTAAAAACATCATAACTAGGCCTATATCTAAAACAAACCTAAAAAAAAACGATATCTCCAACTGCGTAGCTCTACAATTTAGAGCCAATTGAAGAGAAAACTCACCTTCAGTTATGCAGCCATCATATTATTCCATAAGAACGTGATGCTCTGAAAGAAAATCCATCTACAAATGTGTTGTAGGCTAAACGTTGGATAAACCGAAAGAAGAAGCAAACGGTTGGCTGGTGTGCCGGTAGACGTACAATAGGCTATAGTGCGTAGTTTCACTTTTATTTTAGTCAACCCTTAGAGCGAAATCAGCAAAGTTACTCCCATTCACAGCTGTTGTGAGCCTGCAGGGCTGAGGTCAGTTCACCAACAGCTCATTTACTTCACAGTGGAAATAACAATTGTAATTTATTTACAAAATGTAAGGATTATGACTTATTTTTAACTAGCAAAAATGCACATAGATTTTAACATTTTAAAGCTTCCTTTTTACTTTGAATTGAAAATGAAATGACTCTTGACTTTCCACGGAAAACAGATGATTATGGTGCTTCCCCTGAACCTTCAAAGCATAGTGTAGGCCTATCATGTAGCCTAGGCACATTAGAGAGAACAACATTTTGAACGTTAGCCACTTAATTCCTTAAGCTTTTTTATTTCCATTCGGATATTTTTTTTGAATAAAAATAGAATGACAACATAAAAGTGAAAGCATCTTGCAGCCAGTTTACTGTGAAATGCACACGTTTTAAAAGCGTCCAACTTTTGCTGCATTATGACAGCCTGTGCTGATGATTATATCGAGCTATTCATAATAATAATAATAATAATATTAATAATAATAATATGTATGTAATAATTTTTCTGTGCTAAAGATAGACTATGAAATATTTCTGCAATAAACTGTCTAAAAATGACTATACCTGTGTTATATATTTTGTTTAGTTGTGTACTTACATTATCCCAGATGTTTCCAACAATGTTTAACCCAGAGAAAGCTGTAATTTTATTAAATGACATGAGCGTGTGGTTTGGTCGCTTGTCTATGACGTCATACAACCTTTGACCCCTCTAGTTCCTCAAAACACCAGGGCCACGTTCAGCCCCGACAAAACGTAGCAACATGTGCTTTTTTAATTGAAACAGGGGTGCGTAGAACACCCTGTTGTGTGCACAAGCGCTGTGCCTTTTTATTACCACGAGTTTTCTCTGCTGATTGGGTATCACCTGTGACACAGCCAATAAAAATGAGACACACCCACCAAACGAGAGGAAACATATCTCAAAGCCGTTGCACACAACGGGGTAAGCTTCTCCTCACAACGCGTACCTCCCACAGAAGCTAATATCCTTCACTGGTCTCCGTCCAGAGCAACGGGATCTGTTGGTCCATTCTATATACAGTCTATGGTTGCACACCGTTACCATAGACAGTATATAAGAATGGATCAACAGATCCCGTTGCTCTGGACGGAGACCAGTGAAGGCCATTAGAAGCACTTTTCTGGTGACTACTCTAAGCTCACCGTACTTATAATACAAGCTCAACATTTAAGCTCTACTGCTCTATGCCCTGCATATGAGCCAAATAGCTAAGTTCAGGTTTTACTATATGCCAGCAGATCTGGGAACATTCTGAACATCTGGTTACATAAAACATGCAGTGCTTTAAAAAAGAAAATGTGACACCACTTGAGCTCATGTACAACTTGTGCAATTGAAAGGGTCTGTACTCGATATTCAGAACATTGATATAGCAGTAAACAAATATTTCCATGTAAATCTATGGTGGAGTAATGGCATCATGTTAGTGCCTTATGCGTATCTGATGCCGGGAGCCGTGACAAAAATGTTACACTGCCTTATTGCTCAAAAAGCAATGACCATGTAACTAGTTCATGGTGAAAGGGTTGAGTTGCTAAGCTCAAGTGGCACTGGGTTTGTTTAATATGTAGTCTCATAAGTACCATCTGAAACACTGATGTTATAATTAACTCGATACAGCATTGCAGCACACTCCATGTACTTTAAAATTGACATGTAAATATGTAAATGGAATAATAAAATTGCATATATATTGCATCACTCAATTCTGTGAAAGTGCATAGATAACGTGATAAAAAAACGCCTGACAGTTAAGCTGGAGTTCAATCCCATGACATCATATGAAATACAATTTCATTTGAATGTAATCCTGTCCTCTAGTTCCTTCAATTTATTATTATCTTTTTTTACAGTCTATGGATTGCAGTAAATTCACAGTGTAGGTTTCAGTTTGTCCATGAATAAATGCTGCAGCTCATCAAGACCAACATTTGATGCTGTGGTAATAATTATGGGCTGCAACCTAGGTCTGGTCTGTTTAACAAAGTAACATTCATTAAACAATAACATCTAAGATGACTAATCCAGAGCAATAACTTGTTGAAAATAGCATGATTTCATTGAAAAGCAGTCCTCAGTTATTTTGAGACAAATAATCTTCTTTACAAATAATCAATATCTTTACCCAACGCATTCTCCAGAACAGGTTCGTATGATATCGTACGGAAAGTTATGCACAACAGTATGCTACTTCAGTACACAACACACAAATATTACTGGGACCACTACAGATGAACATGTAATATTGATATTCATAGTATAGACACAACCACTGCTTTCCCTGTTGCAATGTGGCCACAATTGAGCACACGGTCCAGTCGTATTTGACCTAGTCTTTTTTTTTTGTTAAAAGATGAAAACAACTCAGACTTTGTGTTGGCAGGGTTCATATGTTCATATTTTAATTCCGTGTGTTGTGACAAAAATTAGAGACCAATCAGACAAGTTTTTCAATTTTATACAAACATTGTAAGATTTAAGCATTTTCTATGAAACTGAGTAGGAAAATAGACCTTTCAAAAATGATTAAAAAATCCAACAGTTCTTGCCCACTGTGCTTGTCTTAGATTTTCTTTTCAGATGTGACATTATTACTTTTAAGCAAAATAAATCTTTTTTTCTTTCTTTCTTAAAAGTGAAGCAAGGCAATTGAGAAAAACTATGGAGTAAGAGTCTGGATATCAGATTTGGCTTCATGTTGTATGGGTGGGTTCTTCCTTCCATTTCCTCTTTTTGGGTCCATTACACAACCTGTAATCGAAAAGATTTTTTTTTTTTGGAGTGGTTAAAACTAGGCATTCATTTCTAACCCTACTTTTTGAGTTCCCCGTGTTTGAATATAACCATACATGTAGATATGCAACATCATATCAGTAATGCAACCAATCTTGTCCTTCTGTGACTAAGATAGTCTAAGTCTTATTTAATCAATGCATTGTAAAACAATGTTGTAAATGTTTGTTTTGCAAATTGTGATTTGTGATGTTGAGCGATATTATTATTGACTTGACTAATGGTAAATGTAATAATAAGTGAACTACACTGATTGATCTAAATGAAATGCACCTACCCTTGACATTCTTGCATCTGCTCCACTGTTTCTGGAAGATCTCTATTGAAGGTCTCCGGAAGAAAGAAGTTCACCACAGAGGAGGCAATTGTGAGACTTCCCATGAGAATATAAGGCAGAACCTTATTATAAGTACCTGTAAATAACAAAGGAGCAACATTCTGCAGTAGAAATGACAAACATTTACCTGAATGTAGTTCTTTTAGATACATACAGTATATCAATGCAGTGTCTTTGTGAGATACCGTATTCAACATCTACACACCTAAATAGATGACATAAGGTGCTGTGATACTGCCAATTCGTGCAGCAGAGGAGCACATTCCCATGCCGACGTTCCTGAGTACAGTTGGGTAAATCTCAGCAGTGTAGATGTAGACGATGCTGAAGGCCATGGTGAAGCCAAACTTTCCAGTCATTTCTAGTGCCAGAGCAACATACTGAAGGGCTGAGGAGAGAGATAAAGAGCAAGGGAAATTTGGAGTGAGTTATAAATGAATTCCCAAGACTTTGTAAAATACCTCATCTTTGAGGATGAAAAAATGGTCACAAAAAAGGAAACATTCAGGCACTCTAGGGCTTAGGCAGAGCAAGCAGAAATGTTATATACTAATAAAGTTGTATTTAGTCAGGCATGTTGGTTAAAATGTCGACCGCTTTCGACCTCACGAGTTCTTGTTCAAGGACAGGCTTTTATATAACTTGTCCTGCCTAAGAGTGCCTGAACAATGTCTTATTTTCTGTGACTTAATCTTTTGTACTAAGAGCTGAAAAGAAACTGACAGCACTGCTTTCTTCATGAACTTTCTTGAACCCCTTTCCGACAGATTAAATAATCAGAGGATGCAATCACCTACAGTATGGTTTCTTTATCACCTTGACAACTTTGACAAATAAATGTTACACGATTTTATAGCACACAAAGGAACAAAAATGTTACACTGCCTTATTGCTCAAAAAGCAATGAACATGTAACTAGTTCATGGTGAAAGGGTTGAGTTGCTAAGCTCACTTGGCACTGGGTTTGTTTAATATGTAGGTAATAAGTACCATCTGAAACACTGATGTTATATATCAATTGGATACAGTATTGGAGTATTGGATTGTGGTGTTTCCTGTCCATAACAGTTAAAGCTGCAGTATAATGTGTGTGTGATAAGACATTGTGTGTGTGTTAGATAGGTTGTGACAATGTAATTTTACTAAGTCTTACTATCAGGAATGAACTGGATTAGAAGAAGAACTCCTCCTCCAATGGCGAGGAACGATGACAGAAGTGCTCTTCTTGGACATTTCCTTAGCAGCCAAGTAGAAACAACATAGGCAGGGACCTCAGTAGTAGCTGATAAAAAACAGTTCATAAAGGGGTCACCACTCAGGTTGGAGGTGTTCAGGGATAATCCAAAATACCCAATGTTTATTGCCATCCTGAGAAAAGAAAAAAAAAAAAAAAACTATTTGTATTATTATATAAGTAAATGTCATGACATTTAGGTTTACATTGTACATTTTTCGACCGGTTTCTTGCTGACATGTCACCTTGGTTTTCTGATACACTATACACATGCATATAAATAGATGGCAACATCTAATGTGAATGATGACCAAGTCAGAATGATGAAAAAAAAACAAAACAACCAATCACCACAAAACGAGACACATCAGTGTGATGCATCTGATGTTCTTGGATTTTAGGACATCAAGCATGCTGTATGTCCTGCTTGGAGACAATGCCTGTAGCGGAAACCAATGCAAACAAGAGAATTCATGTGGTTACATTTTCCAGACTTGCACACAGAACATTTCAAACATGTTTTGATCAGATTCAATTGATTTGAATGGTTTTAGGCTGCAATTACATACACCATATTATCTTAATCACAAGTCTTTTTTAGAAGTATTGCTTTATTCTAAACACTAACAAATCAAGAAACAGGAATTACATCTTTGTCTCTAAAGGTAATTTGCAATTGTAGTATTTGTTAACTTGACAGAGAAACAGTCACTTTCCTGTACTTTTGAACCAGCTTTTACTCAAGCTAGGCAGAAGCAGAAATAACAACTACATGAACCGGAAGAGGAACAAATGTAATGAGACTGTAGTTACTATCTCCATGTCTGAAAATACTCTTTTTTGGGCCAAAAGGTTAAAAGGACATTATCAAAAGGTGACATATGTACAGTGTCATTATTAATGACAATATGTGAACCTAACCTCAGATTCTTTAAAGATTACGGTTGGCGCTTCAACTTTATTTTTCCTTGCAGCATCCCTCACGATGGCCTCAGCCTCCTCCACTCTTCCCTGAGTGATCAGCCACCGAGGAGACTCTGGGATGAACCTGCACAATCAATACAGGTTTACTGCGAATGCCAACAAAATAAGTTATTTTTTCAAATATCACATCTTGCTGTAAAACTAGGAATGCTGACTATGGGCACATTATGTTTATGTAAATGAGAACGAGAATTATGAGTGACGTACCACCACAGTGGGATGTAGACCACAGCAGTTGCGGACAGAACGGCAAGCAGAGTCCTCCATTCTCGGATGCCATATGCAATCCAGGGTAGTGTCATGTACCCAATGCAATAGAAAAGGAAGGCCCCGAGAGTTGTGAAGAGCACTCGCATAGTTTTACTCAAAACCTCAGTTCCTGTCCGAGACAAAAGCCAACATGTTTAGTGATGAGCATGAAACTGAAAAGAGATAAACCTAATGAGGTGTATTTTACAAGTTATACCTAGTACAAATGCAGAAATATAAATGGATATCTGGGAGGCTCCAACAAAAAGGAACATGATGCAGAACATCTTCCATGAATGAGAGAAGGACTGAAGCAGGACTGAGACACACTGGGCCCCGAGAGAGATGAAAACAACCTTCTTCCGCCCAAACCTGAATGGAACAGAACTGTATGTCATTGACAGTGATTCACAGACAGTGCATTTAGAAAATATGATGACAGTGAGATCTTTGTGGTGGGGATGGGTGAATGGGGATATACAAATGTCTCTGAACTGGCAACATGATACAGGTATACCTTTCAAAAGCTTTAGTCTTTATAATTACCCAATGTGACACAATGATCAAAAAGACTAAAACCTCAATGGCCCTCGCCCCCTCTTTCTCAACCATTAAGTGAAACATTTTCACAGCTGCAAAAGGGCTACATAGTTAAACACAGTAGTGCCCCACACTGCTGTGTCCACAGCCCTATGCTTTTCTACAGTCAAAGGTAATGTCTGTCAGAACATAACCCTTACCACAACTTACATAAAATAGAAGTATTTAGGATTTTTATTTAGTATTTAAATTCGGAATAACCATAACTAAGAGCAGTTACACTAAGGACATGGGTGTGTGATCTTATAATTTAGAATTCTTCCAGTAAAGGATGAAGTTAAGCAGACTCTGGCATGTTCTGTCATCTGAGTACACATGATAACACCATCCACCATCATTATTACACAAATTTGCCCTCGGGGGCACATGGTCGATGCCTTTTTGGCACATTATTTGTGGCTGAATGTCTTTCTGTCATCTTAGACCATTTAATAAAGATGAAAGTGTTCTAAAATTTGGGAAACCATCGATGTAAGACTGGTGATGACTTCAAAGTAGGAGACGTTTTGAGTGAAAAAATGCCCTTTCTTAGAGAAGATCATCTTCAACAGTAGATGGGGCTGTTTTCATTATAATGACAGCTTAACAAGTTCCCAGTAACAATGTGAAATCCTCACCTAATCCATAATTTTCCATTTGTATAAGCATTCAACAACATTTCATACATGATAAAAAAAATAAAAAAAAATAAACTCACAGCTCACCTACAGTATGTCATAAATGACAAAAAACAGTCTTACTATACATAAAGTACAATTAAGGTTCATATTGGACAATGAAATGAATACGTTTTTGGGAACTTTAGCGGCAAGTAAGGATGAAATACCTATCAGAAAGATAGCCTGAGATTAGAGACCCAAAGAGGTATCCCACAAAGAGAGTTGAAGATGCAAAGGGAACTTTCCACTGGTCATCACAAACGAGGTCCCACTGTGAAAAGATGTTAATTACATATATATATATATATTTCAAAACAAAAAAAGAACAAGGCAAACTTAAAATGTCCCAAAACTAACACTAAGAAAACACAAACGTGCATATTCCTACTGACCTCAGTGACTATGTTGGATTGGTAGATCTCTTTGCTGTAGTTCCATCCATCTAAACATCCCTCCTGTTCCAGGTTAGTGAGGTTGACATTTCTTCCAGGAATATATCCTTCAGCTGAGAGATTTCTCACCACATCTAGCCTATACCTGCTGCACTGGCTAATCACCTCCTCACCATCTACTATCATAAAAGGAATGATGACTTTTGTCCACTCCTCAGTCAAGTTAATGTCTGGAATGAGACAGTGATGTTCCGGAGTTGCCCCGACAAAGACAATATAAAGTCCGTTGAATCCAGTTGAGACAAAAACTGTGTTTAGAAGAAAGAATGTGGTCCAGAAATAAGGACCAGTCTGTCCAAGGAACGCAGTGTCTTCATCATAATCTCCCATTCTTTATAAAAAGAATACCTTCCTGCTCCTGAGGGAGAAAAAAAAAACTAGAGTATGAGCCGTGGTATCCCTTTTCAGTCTCCAAGTCTTCAGCTTAGTACCAGAGTGTTAGGTATGAGCTCTTTGTGGAGCAGAGTGAACTGGTCACTCAGTGGGACAGAGTCACAATTGAAAAACTTTCAGTTTCCAGTCCTGAGAGAATATTTAACCGTCTTCCAAGGGGATAACCTTTTCACCACAGAGTGCCTTAAGACTACTGGGTGAGAGTCCGCTCACTCACTGATTTGATTTAGTCAAAGTAAAATGATCAATAGCTTCAGAATGGCCAAGCTTTTCACCCAGTCCCCGCACCGCAGTGTTCAAAGTCGTTTCTCTAAACAGCATTCCACACTTTTAAACACCCCAAGGAACTGCACGTGCCTGTACTTTAAATGTTGCTAAGTAGCATTAGGAACCCCCATTGGACTTTTTTTTAAACCACACTGCAGAGGCAAACATGCCTTTATGTAAAACAAGCCTGTATGTAGACTTTGAATTGTACAATAACTACCCTTTTACAGTAACACATTTTTAGTCCGTTACATCAATATGCTTATTGGGTATATGAATATATATTATTTCCTGAATTTACTATACATTTTGTTGCTCTGTGTAACTAAAAGTGTTCCTTCTCCGGCCAGAGAGTGACACTCAGTACATGAACTAGCTTTCAGTAAGTTAATGTTTCAACTGAGCTGAAGATGCTAAGGATGCAAATGTTTTCTCTCTATTTGCAAGGCTGTGATATTTGGTTTCCTCCTTAATGCATGACAGGATTAGGTCACAGTCTTTGATCAGCGAAGACACCAAATGGCTTTTAGAAACAACTCATCAATAGTCTACAGATGACATAATCAAGTCGCATAAAAGTATGAAAAGAACTGGTTGCCAGATGTAAACCAATACTAAATGAGCTAACATGCTACTGTAGGTTTAACATTGGAGTACGTTAGTTGCTGTATCCATAACAGGTTTCTCATGAGCGGATAATAAGCTTAAATGATTTATTCTAACCAAGTTATGGTAATCACGTGACAATCCAACAGCAGTTTACCTCTAAACCAAGTTACGAGTAGATTTCTCTAGGCACAAAAAGGCAAAAGTCTTGCTCAATAACACTATAGCAAGGCAAATTCTTACCAATACAGGGGATAGACCGAACATAGGACTGACCTTTACACTAATTAATTGCAGGAAAAATATTTGTCCAAGATACAGAACGATACACAAAACACTAAAGGATGTATTTACCTGCAGTTTAAGATGCAAAAATGTCCCTTCTGTGCTTGTAATTTCTGGAAAAAATAGGGATAAAACACTTTATCTAAGGTTGTTTCATGTTAAAGCAGTCCCAAAACATTGACTGTTAACCATTTATTCACTACAGGAGTTTTTCTCACAAAAACATCCAGACTCCCTGCTCATTGTTCTTGGGGACTTTAACAGAGCAAACCAAATTTGAGACAGCATATTAAGTGTCCCACCAGGGATATCATCATCTGAAAGACAAAACTGAAGTTATTGTGCTGGGCCCTAAACACCGCTGAACCTCATTATCTAAAGATCTAGCTACTCTCGATGGCATTGCCCTGGCCTCCAGCACTACTGTCAGAAATCTAGGAGTTATTTTTTATCAGTATATATCCTTTAAAGCCCACTTAAAACAAACCTCAAGAACAGCCTTTTTTCACCTTCGTAACATTGCCAAAATTAGGCATATCCTGTCTCAAAACGATTGCTATTGTAATTCCTTACTATCAGGTTGCTCAAATAAGTCCCTTAAGACTCTCCAGCTGATCCAGAATGCTGCAGCCCGTGTTCTGACAAAAACTAAGAAAAGAGATCATATGTCTCCTGTATTAGCTTCTCTGCATTGGCTTCCTGTAAAGGTAAAGGTAAAGGTCTCCTGACCTACAAAGCTCTAAATGGTCAAGCACCATCATATCTAAGATCTAAGATGGCACCGCAGACGGTCAACTCGGTGTCTGTGCGCGTTTTGTTTTGTGTTTTAACTTTGTTTTTTGCGATGGTACCCTGATCTCTTTCTCCAGAGAAGAGCTCTTGAACATCAGGGGAACAACGCCAGAGGATTTATTTCCTACTTTTCTTCTCCCTACACTGGAAATTTTGAACATTCTAGTCAAAGGTGCGCTCACCTTTGCTCACGCAGCGAAACGTCGGAGGAGAGGGAAACGGGCTGGTGCGCTGGTGCGTCTCCGCCAGCGAGGATTACGCACACCGTTACCGGGCATATTTCTCTCTAACGTGTGTTCACTGCCAAACAAACTGGAAGAATTACAACTGCTGTTGGGGGGAAACAGGGACTTTTCTTCATCTACTGTTTTGTGCTTCACGGAGAAGTGGCTCTGTGGATTAATACCGGACTCTGCGCTGCAGCTGGCAGGCTTCCAACTCTACAGAGCGGACAGAGACACGGACCTCTCTGGCAAAACTAAAGATGGAGGAATCTGTTTCTACATCAACAGCGGTTGGTGCAACGACGTGACAGTGATCCAGCAGCATTGTTCTCCTGACTTGGAATTTTTCATCATAAACTGTAAAGGCACTTTTCCATTACATGGTACCTGTTCGACTCGCCTCGACTCTACTCGCCTTTTTTGGTTTTCCATTACGAAAAAAAGTACCTGGTACCTGCTAACAGGTACTTTTTTTAGTACCACCTCAGTCGAGGTTCCAAGCGAGCTGAGCCGATACCAAAAGGTGACATGAAAGTGACAGACGGGTGTCCTGAACAAACCCGCTATTTTTAAACAGTTTAACCAGCTGTTTTTTTTTTCTGCTAGCTCCAGCTTCATTCGAAACAAAATGTGTCTTCTGGCTGTGGCAACAACAACACACCTTCCACGTTCTGTGTGTGTGTCGCGTTAGGTCACGGCAGTTTACTGCGGCGCCGCTTGTTTTACAGTTCTGCGGAGGCTCCAGGCAGAGCTTTCGCAGTAGCCTACGTACACACACACATGCTGGCTCGACGCAGTCACCGGCGCACAAGTATAAACATCAGGCCACTTTTACATAGGCTACAGCGAAAGCTCTGCGTGGAGCCTCCACAGAACTGTAAAACAAGCTCAAGTGGCCTGATGTTTATACTTGTGCGCTGGTGTGTGCGTCGAGCCGGCATATAAGACGACTAGCCACACTGAGGCGGTACTAAAATCTGCAATGGAAAACGGACGCACAGTGTGTCGAGTTGAGTCGAGGCGAGTCGAGCAGGTACCATGTAATGGAAAAATGCCATAAGCCTTTTTATTCACCCCGTGAGTTCCATTCATTCATTCTGGTCTGTGTTTACATCCCGCCGCAGGCCAACTTGCAGGTCGCACAGCGCATGCTCGCCGACCAGGTACTATATGTGGAGCGGACCAACCCGGACTCCTTAGTAATTGTCCTTGGAGACTTTAACAAAGGAAACCTCACTCATGTACTACCTAAATACAGATAGTATATTAAATGCCTGACCAGAGAGGAGAACATTCTGGATCACTGTTACACCACATTCAGGGATACTTATCACGCCGTCCCCTGTGCTGCACTGGCACACTCTGACCACGTCATGGTTCACCTGATCCCCGCCTACAGGCAGAAACTTAAGCTCTGTAAACCTGTAGTGAGGACATCAAGGAAGTGGACCAGTGTAGCTGTGGAGGATCTCCAGACGTGCTTGGACTCTACTGACTGGGATGTGTTCAGGACTGCTACCAACAGTCTGGATGAGTACACAGAGGCTGTGATGTCATACATCAGCTTCTGTGAGGACTGCTGTGTTCCATCATGCACCAGGGTGAGTTTCAACAATGACAAACCCTGGTTCTCAGCCAAACTCAGAAGGCTAAGGTTGGATAAGGCAGAGGCGTTCAGGAGTGGGGACAAAGACAGACTTAAAGAAGCAAAGTACAAGTTTAGCAAGGCGGTAAAAGAGGCTAAACAACGATACTCTGAGAAACTCCAAAACCAGTTTTCAGCGAACGACTGCTTCTGTCTGGAGAGGGCTCAAACAGATCACCAGCTTCTAGCCCAAAGTCTCCCACTCCACCAACAACCGACGCCTAGCCAACGACCTTAACGAGTTCTACTGTCGCTTTGATAGACAATGGGTCAGTCCTGTAACCATCCCCCTCAACACCTCCCAACAAACGGTCTTCCCTGATACCATCCCCCGTGACACCTCCCAACAGCTCCAGCTACAGTGCATCACCTCCACCTCCCCCACCTTAAAGGTCCCCCCCTCCACCTCCCCACCCACCTCAGTGACGACTCTCTCCATCAATGAGGAAGATGTCAACAGACTGTTCAGGAGACAGAACCCCAGGAAAGCTGCTGAACCGGATGCTGTCTCCCCATCCAGCTTGAAGCACTGCGCTGACCAGCTGTCTCCAGTGTTCACAGACATTTTCAAGCCACGTGCCTGCCTGCTTCAAGTCCTCAGCAATCATCTCTGTTCCCAAGAAGCCAAGGACCACAGGACTTAATGACTTCAGACCCGTCGCCCTGACCTCTGTGGTTATGAAGTCCTTTGATCGCCTTGTGCTTTCTCACCTCAAAGACATCCCTGGCCCCTTCCTGGACCCCCTGCAGTTTGCCTACAGAGCCAATAGGTCTGTAGACGATGCAGTCAACCTGGCCTTACACTACATCCTCCGGCACCTGGACTCCACAGGAACCTACGCCAGGATCCTGTTTATGGACTTCAGCTCTGCCTTTAATACCATCATCCCGCGCGCGCTAACGTTAGCTCTGCTAACTAGCTAACATCGGCAGTCAAACAAACTGCCTTTTTGATAACCAAACGTTTTTCTTGCAGTAGCTTTTGTACAATAAGCTGTGGTAAAAGTTACTAAAATCCGTTCAAGGAGTTGATAAGCAGACAGATTAGCTAGCTAGCTTCCACTTTATAAACAGCTAGCTAACCATAGCAGCTAACGTTAACGTTACGTTGCTGCTGTAGTGGTCAGCTACTTTAGTGATGTTTAACGTTAGCTACATAACGTTATCAATATATCTTGTGTAGAATCCAGGACAGGCAGAGCAGAGGGAAATGTCAGGGAGCAGAGACAAACTATTTAGCTAGATGAAGTGAGCTGGTTTGACCATTGAGATGGGATATGCTCGCTTAGCTTCACCACAGTCGTGTGTGGCCGTGCACTAGTGCGGGACTGCGGTAAGAGGTCGAGGGGCGTGGCGATGACATCATCGATACGATGAAAAGCCGGCTTCGCCGTCCAAACGAAGCCAAAAGTTTTTCACCCTGGGACCCGGTTTCAAAAAAGTGCGTTTTCAGGCAGTGCATTTACTGAATTTGTGTGGATGAGGGGCCCAAACGATGCTAAAAATGTGCGTTTGCAACAAAAAACGTCTCCATGTGGACGGCCCTTTAAAGAGCTCATTGTACCTTATTGTGCACTCCCAGAATGCAGAGTTACTTGTGGTTCCTAGAGTCTCTAAAAGTAGAATGGGAGCCAGAGCCTTTAACTATCAGGGTCCTCTCCTGTGGAACCAGCTCCCAGTCTGGGTTCGGGAGGCAGACACCGTCACCAAATTTAAGAGTAAACTTAAAACTCTCCTCTTTGATAAAGCTTATAGTTAGGGAGTGAGGAGTTCTGCTTCAGAACTGAGTTGAGAATCTCTGCTTCTCTTCATAGTCGTCAGATTCATCTACCAACCCTTATAGAGCTGGCTCAGGTTTGCCTGCACCAGCTCTTTATTATGCTGTTATAGTTTTAGACTGCCGTGGAACTTCCTTTGATACACTGAGCACCTCTCTCCCCTTTCTTTCCATCTGTGTGCATCCATGTCCCAGAAATGCTTGTTACTAACTTAGCTCTGGGGAGCTTACTACGCCCTGCTACACCATTAACTACTACAACTACTATTTCTAGTCATAGTTCCATTATCTTTATTGTGACTATAATTGCCACTGTTCATCACACCCCCAACCGGCACCGTCAGACACCGCCTACCAAGAGCCTGGATCTGTCCGAGGTTTCTCCCTAAAAGGAAGTTTTTCCTCGCCACTGTCGCACTAGATGCTTGCTCTTGGGGGAATTACTGGAATTGTTGGGTCTTTGTAAATTATAGAGTGTGGTCTAGACCTACTGCACACACGGTAGAATATTTTAAGGAGAAAGTAGGCCTATCAACAGAAATAAATTATCGAAATTATCGTCATGGGAAAAATACGTCGATAACAGCTTCAGAATTTCGATGTCGATACATTTTCGATTAA